>NC_040882.2:28001345-28120569 GCF_900634795.4 Betta splendens | reverse complement strand
CTCCTCTTCCTCCTCCCCCTCCCTCTTTTTCCTCTTCCTCCTCTTCCTCCTCCCCCTCTCTTCTTCCTTCTCGCCCCTCCTCTTCCTCCTCCCCCTCCTCTTCCTCCTCTTCCTCCTCCCCCTTCTCCCCCCCTCCTCTTCCCTCCTCTTCCTCCTCTTCCTCCTCCCCCTCCTCTTCCTCATCAGATGTCTGTCAGTTCTCCTGCCTCCTTTCAGCGTGTTTGTCTCCAGGAAAATGAAGAAACACAAACGTTTCTGGTTTCTGCTGTGGGTAAGAGAAGCAAATGATGTTTAAGAATTAGATTTAAACAATGCTTAAGCTCAGAACAGGTGGTGTCTGTGCCAAAGATGTTTATTTATATTAAGTACTTTACAGAAAAATGTATTAAGATCCTGATCTACATTAACTTTGAACAGAGGCTGTATTTACTTTATGAAGAGTTGTTTTCTATGAAGGATTATGTGTCAAGTGTTTGTAAACTGATTTAATAATGTGAATCCAAAGTCATGTTTCTATATGTCAGTCGTTCCTGGTGTTGCCTTCAGGTGTCCTTTTGCTGCGTTGTATTCAGGTGTCTGTTTGCTGCGTTGCATTCAGATGGTTCTTTGTTGCGTTGCGTTCAGGTGTCTGTTTGATGCGTTGCCTTCAGGTGTCCTTTTGCTGCGTTGTATTCAGGTGTCTGTTTGCTGCGTTGCATTCAGATGTTTCTTTGTTGCGTTGCATTCAGGAGTCTTTTTGCCACGTTGCATTCAGGTGTTTCTTTGTTGCGTTGCGTTCAGCTGTCTCTTTGTTGCGTTGCATTCAGGTGTCTCTGTTGCGTTGCATTCAGGTGTCTGTTTGCTGTGTTGCGCTCAGCTGTCTCTTTGCTGCGTTGCATTCAGGTGTCTCTGTTGCGTTGCGTTCAAGTGTCTGCTGCGTTGCGTTCAGGTGTCCTTTTGCTGTGTGGCATTCAGGTGCTTCTTTGTTGCGTTGCGTTCAGCTGTCTCTCTGTTGCGTTGTGTTCAGGTGTCTGTTTGCTGCGTTGCGTCTGTTTGCTGCGTTGCGTTCAGCTGTCTCTTTATTGCGTTGCATTCAGGTGTCTTTTTGCTGTGTTGCATTCAGGTGTTTCTTTGCTGCGTTGTGTTCAGGTGTCACTTAGTTGCGTTGCCTTCAGGTGTCTCTTTGTTGCGTTGCATTCAGGTGTCTCTTTGCTGCGTTGCATCCAGGTGTTTCTATGTTGCGTTGCGTTCAGGTGTCTCTTTGTTGCGTTGCGTTCAGGTGTCTTTTTGCTGTGTTGCATTCAGCTGTCTCTTAGTTGCGTTGCGTTCAGGTGTCTGTTTGCTGCGTTGTGTTCAGGTGTCTTTTTGCTGTGTTGCATTCAGCTGTCTCTTAGTTGCGTTGCGTTCAGCTGTCTCTTAGTTGCGTTGCGTTCAGGTGTCTGTTTGCTGCGTTGTGTTCAGGTGTCTTTTTGCTGTGTTGCATTCAGCTGTCTCTTAGTTGCGTTGCGTTCAGGTGTCTGTTTGCTGCGTTGTGTTCAGGTGTCTGTTTGCTGCGTTGCACCAGCGTGTTGTTGGCACGACTTGGACAACAGCGAGTATGACTGCTGGCCTTTGGACAGACCCAACGAGTACAACATGATTGACTGTGGAGGTGAGTCCGATGGTCGACCAAGCCGCTGTGGTTCTGGTGGTAAATATGCGTCTGGACCGGACGGCTTTCTTTAAGGATCTATGAACAGTTAAACGAGGCACTGCTTTATATCTGCAGAGACTCAGAGGTGCTTTAGCCTTTTGTTCACCAGCATCTGCTCTAGATTCAGCGTAGCGCCGCTCTGCTGCTGGTTCCAGGGCTGGAGATGGCCTGGGTCGTCCGTCCTCCGGAGGCGGTGAAGAGCGGCGAGGTGTTCAGCGTCACGTACTCGGTAACGGCCCGGGACTCGTTCTACCACTGGGCCATCGACAACCGCATCTTCTCACGCAGGTTCCTGCTTGTACTGGTTTACATGTGGCGTGAGCCGGTCCCATTGGACACGTCTGGCTCCAGACCAGGCTCGTCCTTGTCTTTACTGGTGTGTGTGTGAATACTTCCAGTTCCATAGTGAACGCTGAAGCCGCTCGCTCCTTCTGTGAACATCATGAATGTCCAGCCAACTGGAAAGACGCTGATGGAGAAAACTGCTGCATCCACCACGCCAACATCCACTCCTGTCCGATGGGATACATGGTGAAAACCACTCACATGAAGTACAAGCTAACATGTAAAACAACCTCTGGAGGCAAATCTGTTTGTTTGAATTCTGATCAAATAAACTCCTGCTCAGACGTCGGAGAGCATCTGTGGTCCATGGATTCCAGATGATGGAAAAATCTTCACTCACACGATCTCCACCTCTGGGAAGATGAGCCAGACTAACTGGACAGCCAAGGTGAGACCAGTTCAGCCCAGTTTCCAGAGGGTCAGTCCAGGTGTTAGCTGGGACCTACCACTCGTTACATTAAGTCTCATTATATGCAGATGACTTACTATTGTATAACACAAATGTTTCTATGTTAGGATTCAGTCAGCTTTTATTCTAGAGGAACAGGCGAATCAATCGTACATTCTGTGACCTCGGCTTGTTTGTAAGACTTTAAAAGCAGCACCTCAGCATTAGCCAGCGTTAGCTTCTGGTTCTGTGTGGCAGGTGGTTCTGCTGCATCCTGGCCTGACCTCACTGATCGCTCACATCCGAGTGGGTCGCATGCAGGTGGCTCTGGAGGCCAAGAGCACTGTGCTCCCGGCTGTGGGTAGGTTGGTTATTGGTGCTGAAGCTTCCTGCACAGACTCCAGTAGACGTGTGGAGTCCTACCTTCCGTGGTCTGGCTAAGTCAGGAGCATCCCTTGCTGATACAGTGGTACAGTTAATCCTCCTCCCTCTTTAAGTGTGTGGTGATGGCGTCTGTGAGGACGCTGAGCACTGCTCCACCTGCCCAGCCGACTGTGGTGAATGCCCCATGACGCCGGCCACCAAGCTGGCCATCGGCCTGCCTCTCAGCCTGCTCTGCCTCTGCTTCACACTGACGGCGATGGTGAGCTCCCACCACGCGTCATGCTAACAGACACCTGTAGAGACGCCAGAATAGTCATCTTGATTTGTGAATGTGTTTGTGTAGTGGCTGTGGTACCAGAAGCAGAAGCTTCTGTGGGACGAGAGCTGGATTATTGATTTCTCCACGATCAAACAAGGTATCTGTCCCTCATGTTGCTCTGGTACTGGAAACAAATACTAGACTAAGCCTCCTGTTTCCTCATGGATTCTTGGGTCCACTTTATTCTTATCTCGCTCGTTTCTCCTCAGACCTGGACGCCCGTCTGACCATGGGAAGCATCATGAGCGCGGTGGTGGCAAACAGTGACAGCAACACCAGCTGTGTCACCGCCCTCAGCTCCTGCACCGGACAAGCAGCGGCACGGAGGACGCCGTTCACCTGCACTGGGCTCTAGTAAGATCCACCACCCGTCTAAAGCCAGCATAGGAAAGCTGTGTCCTGGCCCCCGGGTCAGAACCTCTGCCCAGTCCGGTCAGACCGCCCACATGGTTCAGCCTATTCTATGATCTGACTTTGTCCTCCAGCGACGGCAGGACAGTGGCCATAAAGAGGATCCAAACAAAGACTTTCTCTCTGTCCAAAACCATCAGACAGGAAGTCAAACAAGTCAGGTAACGCCCACACTGCTCCGACCCACCGCTCACACAGATGCTCGTAGTTTGACCCTCTCTCTCTCAACATTAGGGAACTCGATCACCCCAACCTGTGTAAGTTCATTGGCGGGTGTGTTGAAGTACCAAACGTTGCCATAGTAACAGAATACTGCCCAAAGGGAAGCCTCAACGATGTTCTTCTGAACGAGGAGATCCCTCTGAACTGGGGCTTCAGGTGAGACCCTCAGACACTGAACTGGGGCTTCAGGTGAGACCCTCAGACACTGAACTGGGGCTTCAGGTGAGACCCTCAGACACTGAACTGGGGCTTCAGGTGAGACCCTCAGACACTGAACTTGGGCTTCAGGTGAGACCCTCAGACACTGAACTGGACAGGAAGCAGTGAAACACTGAAAACAAACTGCCGCTCTGCTCCACCTCCAGGTTTTCCTTCGCCGCAGACATCGCCAGAGGGATGTCGTACCTACACCAGCACAGGATTTGTCACGGTCGACTCAAATCTCTGAACTGTGTGTTAGATGACCGCTGGGTCTGTAAAATAACAGGTGAATTTATAAGTTTAGTCATGTTGTTCTTATGCTAAGGTGAAACTTCAAGTTACAGAACCAATGTTTCCACAGCTTTTAATATACTTTAGCTTTTAGCTTCACCTGAATGTCAGAGGAAAGGCGGAGCGTAGCTGCAGGTTGTGACAGTCAGTCCTGACGTGGGGTCTTTGGTGTTTCAGACTACGGCCTGAGGACCTATCGCAGGGACGACGGGGCCGAGCCCCTGTCCACCTACCAGCAGAGGCTCCTGGAGGTTTACATGCCGCCGGAGTTCCACAGCTCCAGCGTGGAGCCGACTCTGGCTGGAGACGTGTTCAGGTGTCACACACACAGCAGCCAACCACGTGTTAATCCTGAAACGTGATGGAACACTGGTTGACCTTCACCTTGTGATTCTAGTTATTCCATCATCCTGCTGGAGATCGCCACCCGCAGCGACCCTGTACCTGTAAGTTGACTGTCAGAGAGACGCCCGCGCTGCAGCCGTACATGCATTTCATGTGCTGTCATGTCAGGCAGAGGAGTCCAGCCTGGAGTGTGCCTGGTGTCCTCCGCTGCCTGAGCTGATCTCCAGTAAAGCCGACAACACCTGCCCCTGTCCCTCCGACTACGTGGACGTGCGTAAGCCATGAGCTCAGCATCTTAGAAGCGTCATGACATGCAGACGCCCACAGTCACGCTCTCCTTCCAGCTGATCCGGCGCTGCCGCTCCCACAACCCCGCCCACCGGCCTACCTTCGAGCAAGTCAAGAAGTTTGTTCACCGCATCAACCCGATCAAAGTCAGCCCAGTGGACATGATGATGAACTTGGTAAGAACCTGATCCAGCGAAGCGCTGACCTGTGGTGGGGTTTCTCACCATGGGAACGTGTTTCAGATGGAGAAGTACAGTAAACACCTGGAGGTGTTGGTGTCCGAGCGGACTCAGGATTTGATGCACGAGAAGCAGAAGACCGACCGGCTGCTCTACAGTACGTCAGCATGTTTCATGTCTGTTGGCTTCATGCTGGTCTCCAGGTGGACCTTCGTGTCCACGTTGGTCAAAGACTGAAGGCGCGTTGCTTGTCTTGTGCAGGTATGCTTCCTAAACAGGTGGCTGACGACCTGCGTCAGGGGAAACCGCTGCAGGCTCAGAGCTACGTCAGCGCCACGGTCTTCTTCAGGTGAGACCTGACTTCAGATCAGCTGCACACTCAAAACCCCAAACAGTTCAAGCTAACGTCCAACCTCTCGTGTTCGCAGCGACATCGTGGGTTTCACCCAGCTGTCCAGCAGCAGCACTCCGTATCAGGTCGTGGACTTCCTCAACAAACTCTACACAACGTTTGACGACATCATCGACAACTACGACGTCTACAAGGTGGAGACCATCGGCGACGCCTGTGAGTGACTCGTATGAATGATTTCATTTGCTACTGAACGCTCTGTTGAGCCCCCACTAAAGGCAAGTTCCCGGCCTCTGAGCAGACATGGTGGTGTCCGGCGTTCCCCAGGAGAACGGCATCCTCCACGCCGCAGAGATCGCTAAGATGGCTCTGGACCTGGTGGGCGTTTGTCGCACGTTCAGGATCCCCCACAAACCCAGCACGCAGCTGCAGATCCGGGCGGGGATACACTCAGGTATTCCATCCTCCGCCTGCTCAGCGTGCAGCTGGAGCTGGGTTGACGCTTCTGTCTGCAGGTCCAGTGGTGGCGGGAGTGGTGGGGACGAAGATGCCTCGATACTGCCTGTTTGGAGACACGGTGAACACGGCGTCTAGGATGGAGTCCACCAGCCTGGGTGAGGAGACGCACAGTCCCATTCACCTCCAGAGCCACAGACATGACCCAACTACTGCAGCGGTTTCAAAAAACAGCCACATTTCTGGTGTTTTGGTTTCATACTTTATAAGATAAAACTCCTCCTCCAACCAATGCTAAAACAGAGCAGATATGGTCCCAGGCAGCTTCGCGTTTCTTCATCTTCTGCTGGATCCACTTTTAGCTTGGTGTAAATGTCTGATTCCTTCCAGCCCTGAAGGTCCAGTGCAGCTCCAGCACCTTCTACCTGCTGGAGGAGGTCGGAGGCTACGTGCTGGCGTGCAGAGGAACGCTGCAGGTCAAGGTGAGCTGCCTCAGTGAGGCTCAGGTGTTCATGGTGGGCGCTGCTCAGAGCTGTGGGTCCCACAGGGCAAAGGAGACATGGTGACCTACTGGCTGGAGGGAAAGAAGACGTCAGTGATGCCCAAGCCAAGCAACCCGGACCCGCTGGAGGCGGAGCAGGACGGGCTGCATGCGCCCGGGCCCGGCTGCATGGACGAGGACCTGCTGCTGCTGGACACCAGCTGATGCCCAGGCTGTGGCTCATGGGGTTCACCAGCCTGTGGCTTGATGCCTCTTAAACCATCTAGTCAATGAAAAGCTGTAGAAAAGTCACCATAACACGTCTGAATGTTTCCACTTGTAGTTGTGACGTGTTTTTATTTTAAATGCTGACACATTTACCGATTGTTTCGTGCAAAGCAGCAGGTTTTAGGAGTCAGATATCAACTGTGTCTGTGTGTTAAAATCAATGTTTATTTATATTAGTGAATTAACAAATGTTTTGTTCCTGTTGTTGTTTTAACATGACAATCAGCTGGTGAATAAATGGTTTGTGTTTCAGAAGGGTGTAATTTTATTTTATTCATTAGCTGCTACGTTTGATATCAGGTGGCGCTGACAGACATTCAGCAGCTTCGACAAGTGCTTTCTCCTAAAAACGACACGTTTAGCTTTTTACTGCGGAGTCAGATGGATTCAGCCTCTTTGTCCAGAGCATCTCGAGTCCAACACTCTTGATGCATCTAAATTGTTGAACTTAAAACTTGCGTGGTTTTTCAATTTAGACAATAACTAAAACTTATAGAAATTATATTTCTAAACCTCTGTATTTATTGACAGATGGTTTTAAATCGAACCATCTGTTCCTCTTCGACGACTCTCGCCCAAACTGATGAACTGCTAATTAACGCTCTGCACCGGCTCAAGTTCACACTGAGGCTGAACCACGCTTCGACCCAATGAATAGTTATTATTAGCTGGTTTGTTCTCCTACGACCCACACACAGCAGAACAGAACAGAACCGAGCATCAACCCCGGAGCTGAAACTAGACCTAACAGCTAGCTGATTAACTTTACAGCTGCTGCGTTGATGTCACTGTGAATTAAGCATCTGATTCTGAAAAGTGCCTGAAGCAGGAAAACTCTGCACTGCAGCGATCTTCAACAGTAACCGGTTTGAGCTGTAGCTACTCTACTTTTACATGATTCAGCGTTTTATTGCAGGTGTTCGTAGGACGTAGTTAATGAGAGGCAGCTTCTGTTATTTGTGTATAGAATAAAGACTGAAGAGGAGAAAAGGCCGAGCGAGGACGGAGAGGGGCCCAGTTTTAATTACAGATGAGAGCGAACCTGGATGGGTTTGAAGTGTTTTGGTTCATGCAGCGAGTGCTCACCTAAAGGGCCCCACTCTCTCTCTCCTCATCCACCAGGCTGCCTTTAGCTCGCTCGCCCTTCACTCACCCATTCTGTTGAGAGCATTTACATATCTGACAACACACATCAAAGTCATCGCTACAAAACAGCAGCTTGTCAGCTGTTAGTTACTGAATACATCAGAGAACATCTACAAACCCGACAGTTTAGAGCAATCCTCCACAAATGAGGACGTTTTAGATTTTATAAATATGCAGTGAATATCATAAGGACTGACTGATCACATGGAAAACATCTGCACCATCACATTATTATACACAATGTGACATGAGTGAGGGGTCAGATCAAAGAAAGCACAAACAGCAAAATGAGCTCCTTCACTTCTTTGTTACTGTTTTACTTCTTGTTTTAAGTTAAGGAGGATCTGAAAACCTCAGGAAAGGTTTGTTACTTTCAAATTCTACATAATGTGAATGTTTAATAGCATTTAAATGAATAAATAAATTGAATTAAGTTTATGTCCTTTATTGATGTGTTCATTTGCTTCCAGTATTACTGTACTACATCAGTGGGCAAAAACAGAAGCCACCGAAGACTCATTAATCACTATTAAGTGTAGCTACTGTTGAAGGAAACTGTTCATTGTTTGTATCCACAATTTAAATAAATATAAAAAATCAGCAGTCACATTGTCCTCAATGGGTTTGGTGACCGTATCAAACTGGGAGGATCTCCAACTGAAACCATTTCAACCAGTCGATGCCTTCTTGCCAACACTTTGTAGAAAGTTTTTTTTGTTGCAGTCTTAAATCTGTCCATCGGCTGTTTGGCCTGAATTCGACTGAAATCCCATGGTTTGCCTTTCAGCAGCGCCGGGTTAGATCCCACTGTTCAGCCTGTTTCAGTACGTTCAGTCTCTTCAGGTCAGGTCCCTCATCTGCCTGAGACCACAGCACGAGAAACTGGTTAAAGTGGAATTAAACATTCACTCTTTTCTCATGAAATGTGACTTACTCTTGATATATAATGATACATAAAGTGTTTATCAAAACCTTCATCACATGGAGCTTTACGTGATTACTGATGTCTTTAAATAGAAAAAAAGGGAAAGCAACAATCGATTTAGTCTCATCAAAAAATAAAACTGAGGATTATTGGGAGAACAGATAACGCAGAAGTCTGATTAGTAATGAGTTCATGCTTTTGAACATCACATAATTCATCTGTTTGTGTGACCAAGACTAGACATGTACCACGTAACTCATCAGTGCTCTCTGCTGGACACAGTAACAGAGACAGGGTTTTTATCGTCTCAGATTTTCACACAGACGTGGAAATAATTAGTGTAAGCAGTGACCAGCTGCAGGTGAAGGCTGTCTAACAAACTGAAGCCTGGCTCTTCCACGCTGACAGCACACTGTACCGGCCTGTGCTGCGTGGGGTCCGATGGGTCCATCAGTGTTGCCGGAGGACGGCCGTCCTCTTTTCCAGCAGCCACTGAGCTGCGATCCTGCTGCCGTAGATCACATAGGACCAGGATAAAACCACCACAGCCAGCAACAGCTGAGACGCAAAGACACGCATTACAACACAAAGACACGCTTCACTTTGGCTCGTGTACAGGTCAAATGTCTGATCACCTGCAAACTATAAAATGTACTATTTTAATTTGAATGGTAGCATTCTGTTAACGCTACCTATACTGGGCTTGTTGCATCATTGATTTCAGCTTGTATCTAAACCATGAACGTTCTGTAGAGCAGGTGATTTTAGCAAAAAAGAAAAATGTTACCTTTATACATTAAAAGCTAGTAATTTAAACTGTGTAAAATGTCGGAATGAACTGTTATAAACTGTAATAAACGGAAATGTGAAAATAACAGTAATTGTTTAAATTAATGTTTCTATCATACTGTTGTCATTTAACTCACACAAGCCGTCTGTGTGTTGAGAAAGTCCAATTAAGTATCAAACCTTACGTCTTTCTCAGTTAGCGACTGTTTTTGAAAACAGTCACAACGTGGGAAAACTTGTTAAACTATTATGTCATAAACAGCAAAGTAAAACATGTTTATCCACATCGTTCCATGTGTCTCTGTGTTCCAAAAACCGCTGTGATATGCGGTTTAAACATCGTACTATTGACTTTTAACGTGTGCTAGCTGCTAGTTAGCCGTTAGCGCCGTGCTAACGCGGCATGGCCATTTAATGACAGCCGGTGTGTTCGTCCTACCGCGGAGTAAATCCTGTCCAGAGCTCGTCTGCTGAACGTCAACATTCTGTCTGTGATCTCGAGACAAAGGCACAGAACAGTCCGCCTGGGTTTATCACGCTAATAAGTACGGCTCTTGTTTCTTCTTTGTGGTTTTTAAAAGCAGTCGATAAACATGGGTGTTTGTACAACACCGCCACCTTCAGCTTCCGACTGGGAACTGCTTCTTAAACTGCTGCATTTACAATTAAACGAAACGCTACAGTCCCAAAATGTTCTGTTACGAAATGCTTGTTTTATTATTTTACTACAGCACGTAATTAAAAGTGAAATAGACTCACCTGAAACCGAGCTCTAACCTCCGCTTTTCATTGTCACACATTGATGCATTAATATTAACAACGTAATAATGTAACTCAAAAAAGTTCAAGTACTTTTTAGAATAATTATAATACTGCATTATATTTGCTTTACTAGTTTCATGCTTGTGAGAGAGTCTTGTCTCTTTTTATAAGAGTCGCTTTAAGAAAAAAAAAGCTACATTCAATTTCCCATCGTCCACCGCGGCACCTTTCTCCTTCCAGCTGTGAGTAGCCTCGGTTTGGACAACACCAGTCGACACAAATGTCTCCGTTTTAAACGGAAATTTTGGCCTAAACGCATCAAAACAGCGCAGCTTCAGTGACCGATAACGTCTCTGTCAGTGGACGCCGCTCGCGGTGCGGATTTCTGCCCGGAGGACGAGAACAAAGCCGAATGAGAAGCTCCCGGAGCGGCGGAGGACTGTTCTGCTCAAGTACGGAAAGCTACAGCTTTTAGCATGCTAGCACAGTCGCTCGCTTTATGTTTGAATTCAAATTTAAATTTAAAGCAAAGAACATGATAAAATTTAAAGTGTGTAGCTCCGGGGTAGAATTCTGCTAAACGCGTGTGAAGCGAGCAGAGGAAATGAGCTTTAAGGCTGCTGGTTCGTTGGATGTCACTGTTAGCATGCTAGCTATCAGTAGACAGTAGTGTCATCATTGACCATCCTATTCACCCAAAAGCTGCATTATGCTGGGAAGAAACCAATACCAGACATTTGGAAGGTGGACATGATTAAGCTGCACTATGATTGTTAATAAATTTACTTCTAATCAAGTGTAAAAGTAGCTTAGCCTTCAGTTAGCATGATTAGTTTTCTTAGTGCTTTTCCTTTAGTAGAATGATTGATTTAAGTCATTCATTTATTAAACCTTTACTAAACTGTAATAAGAAGGTAAATATGTTTTGGGTTATAATGTTTCTGTGATAATGTGATCGTTATTGAGACTGATTATTTAAAAGTTGAGGATAAAAGGCTCCTTTGTGTTAGTTGATGTGTGATCCAGTCGGGAATAAAGTAATCAAGGTATCTAGAAAGAACTTTGCTGAATTCTAGGACTGCAGCTGTTAAATATCCAAATCATCCCAAATCCATACCTGTGTGGTGTTTTCAGGTGATGGCACCCACGCGGATGAAACTGCGCGTGCGTCGCCGTGACAACACGGCAGGAGGTGCAGGGGATGGTCAGCCAGCGCGACAAGGGGAGAGGCGTCGAGAAAGTGCCGGTCGTGGCAGCAGGCGAAAAAATGCCAGCAACACTACAGCCGAACCTGCTTCTGCTGCCGCCGCTGCTGCGGCCACCTCCTCAGCTCTTCCCACTTCCTCTGCATCTGCTTCTGTGCGGGCAGTGATGGCGGCAGAGGATGCCTCACCTGACTCCAAGTGCCCCATCTGCCTCGACCGTTTCAACAACCTGGCGTACCTGGACCGCTGCCTGCACCGCTTCTGCTTTCCCTGCATCCAGGAGTGGTCGCATAACAAGCCCGAATGTCCGCTCTGCAAGCAGCCCTTTACCTCAATCCTGCATTCCGTGCGTGCTGAGAATGACTTCAAGGAGTACACATTGAGGCCGGCGCCTGCCGACAGCAACATCGCCGCCACTGTGGCGATGGTCGCGGCGATGGCATCAAGGATTGACCATCAGATGAGGCTCCAGTTGCGAAGGCACAGAGTGGAAGATGGCGGTGAGATGACCACAAGAAGGCACAGAAGGGAGAGGGGAGGAGGAGGAGGAAGCCGGCGAGCCGGGGAGCGGTCCAGGGGACTGGAGTGGTACCTTGACTCTAATAATCTCCCCCACATTCCCCACCATCCATCTGTCGGGACAGACGATAGCGATGAGGCAGAAAACCTAGCGCAGCGGCCTCTAAGGAGAGAGGCGGATCTGGCGGAGCGGGGCGTGATATTCGAGGGACTAACAGGGCTTGGGGGGGCAGTGGCACCGCTGGCGCCCAATGAACGGGCGTCACGGCGCTTGATAACGCGTCTAGCAGCAAGGCAGCGGGTGCAGCGAGAAGGTGGATCCGTGCGGCGTCTGAGGGAGAGAGAGATGGTGGCCTTCCGTCGCGCCCTTTACCGCTGTGGGATACGGGTTTGTGGTGTCGCTGGGGTCACTGGTAACCAGGGTAACCAGCAGCGTGACATCACCGCGGAGAGCTTCCGTCAGAATTCTGCTCACCTGAACAGACTCCGCCCATGGTTGCGCAGAGAGTTGACAGTACTGTATGGAGCACATGGAGTGCTGGTCCACATTGTCCAGCGCCTCATCATGGCACGGCTTGCCCTCCACGGGCTGGAGGACACGCCTACAGTAGAAGAAGAGCTACGACCTTTCCTATTGGCTCGCACTGACCATTTTCTGCATGAGCTGGTAAGCTTTGCCCGCTCCCCCCTCAGCCTGGACAACTACGACCTGCAGGCGGTGTATGAGCCGCCAGCTGCTGCTCTGGAGCTGGACGGAGTAAGCAGCTCGTCTGAAAGCAGCTCTGTCATTGCCATTTCTGAGGGTGAGGAAGAGGAGCAGACGAGAGGAAGGTCAGAGGAGGGTCTGCAGGGGCGATCTGTGGGGGCACATGACATCGACATCCAGACGGGAAGCTGTCTCAGCCTATCAGCCTGGGACGATGAGACTCCAGGCCCGTCCTACTCCACCGCTGAACCGTCGTGTTCCTTGGCGTCACTGTCATTTAGTCCCGTCCCTCAAGAAGCCTCCCATGAGGTGGGGGGAGAGAAGCGGGAGGAGGGGGAGGCAGAGGAGGAGTGTCTGATTGTTGGCTACAAAAAGCCAATAGCTGAGCGAACCCCAGAGCTGGTGCAGCTGTCCTCTGACACGGAGGAGGATGCAGAGGAGAAGAAAGAAGAGAAGGAGAAGGTGGAGGTGGAGGAGAAACCCCCTCCCCTCACCTCCACGCCTCCTCCCCTCTCTTACCTTCCCACGGTCCCACCCTCCACATCAGGCGCATACAGAGACAAAAAGGCAGACGCACTGAAGGACAAAGGCGGTGAAGCCGAAGGGCAGCCCTCGCGTGGCCGCTCATGGTCCGGCAGCTCAGGGAGGAGCCCCGGGTCCGTGTTCACGCTGAGTCCAAGCGAACGGCTGCAGGAAAGCTGGAAAGACCGAAAGCAGTCAGGCAGCGAGGCAGCGAAAGAGAGGAGGAGGCGCAAGAAGAGGAGGAGAGGAAGGGAAAGGAGCAGCGAGTGGCTGAGAAGGAGCGGCACCCTGTTCAACCCCAACCGCGCCATGTATCCAGCCATGATGCGTCGGCGTTCACCCTCACCCTTTCACTCCAGCATCGATTCTGGCTCACCACTGCCTCCCAGCCCGCCCGACTCCAGCTGGGACTACAACTGCTCCCCCCTCTCCTCCTCTATCTCCTCATCATCCCACTCCTCCTCCTCACCCCTGTCTACCTCTCCTCACCCTTCGCTGCCACCACAGACGCCGCCGACGCCCTCGCTGTCCCCCAGAAATCCTTGTGGTGGTGAAAAACCCGGGGGGAAGAGGAAGTACAAGAGCCGGCATTTAGACAGCAACAAGGAGGAGGCCAGCAGGAGGCCAAGCAACAGCCTGCGAAGGGAGAAGAGAAGGAAGAGGATGGAGAAGGAGAGGAGGAAGAGGAGGGGGGGAGATGGAGGGAGGAGAAGGGAAAGGCACCAGAGGGGCAGTCATAAGGAGGCGGGAGGATACGGTGGAGAGAGGTGAGAAAGGTCAAAGCTTCAGCGAGAAACGGTTGGCTACGAATCTAGATGCACATTAATACATTAATGTGTGACCTTGAACCTGAGCAAAAAGGTGCGTTAAACCACAGAGCGAAGCCACTGCAGCGCGCGGTTCTGTGTTTGTTTTAGCAAATGTCCAAACAGGAGCTAGCTGTAAGTGACTAATCTACACTGTACCCCCCGTTAAACATGTGAAAACCATATTTGTTTGCTTTGTTGATAATTCAGTGTAAAAATTGAGTCTAAAGAGTCGTTGGTGCTTTCTGATGGTCTTAGTTTTGACTAAGTGTCTGAGAGCAGGGAGTCGACAAGCAGAGATGAAGGCTTCACATTAAACAGGAGGCTAAAAAAGGGAGCAGAAGGTAAACTGCAACAGGGCGGCAACAACAAATCGATATTATCAATAGTAATCAATGATCGACAATGATTTTCTGATATCGATTAGTTGGGCTGCCCATTTTACGGCGCAGCCTGTCGATAAACAAACGCTGCCGCTGGTGAAGAAAACAAATCAACCAGCAGCAGCGACACATGAGCACGTGGGAAGAAAACGTTGTTCTGGTCAAATCAGCGGTAACAAACCTGTGTCTGTCACATGAAGAAGAAAAAGTTAGTTTGTGACCTAATCTGTGCTGCTGGCTGTGCAATCATCTCGCTCGCTAGTAATGCACCACCAACGGTGCAGACACTGAATCTAGAAGCAGCATTAACATATGACGGCATGCGTCAGTGGTTGTCAGTGTTCGGAGCCAGAAGGTCCAGGAGTCTGGAGTTTCCATGTTCTCCCGTGTCCGCGTGGGTCAATGGAGCTGCTGCAGGTCTTCACAAATCTCAAAACACAAAACTGTGCTTGCTTGGTTTGTTTTTAGTTTGTATATTTGGATATTGACGTTTTATTATTCAAACACTGGATTTTGTTTTATTTGAGACTTGAGTTAGAATGAAAATATAGTTTAAAAAAACTGATGCGTGATTTAGAATAAGCAATTCATCAAACATTTATTTTTTAATCCAATTAATCAAAAAAAATAATAGATTATCAAAATAATGGTTAGTTACAGCCCTAGTTATACATCCTCCACAGAGCAAGAGAAGGCGATAGAGATGAGCCACAAGCGCTCAGGATGCTTCAGTTCAAGACTAACCTTCAGCAGCGTGTGTTCGCACGCTCAATAATCTAGTTTCCTGTTCGTTTGTGTAACAGCAGCAGCAGAAGGTTGAGGGAGGAGCGCAGTCCCAGTGTGGAGATTATCTACGAGGGCACCACCACCGCTGGAGGGACACAACCTCCCTGCAAACGCCGCAAAAGGCGCCCCCGCAGGACGCAGCACAGCAGGTAAAGCAGCATCAGCGGTGGCTTGATGCAGGTCACTGCAGTGGCACGGCGCGGCCAGCAGGGGGCACTGCAGCCTGTACTCTCCTATTAAGTGGTAAAAAGATAAACGGGTACTTTCTGAAACCTTTTGAACGTTTGTCTCCCAGTTCTCCAGTCATCATCACTCTGGACAGCGACAGCAGCCGTGACGCCATCAGCAACCGGCACGCTGGCGGCGGCAGCAGCAGCAGCAGCCCACTCAGCAGCCAGCAGACGGTGGACTTCTCTGACCTCCCCCCCCTCGCCCTGCTGCATTCTGCCAGCGCTGCCGGGGGCCTGGAAGCACACGTTGGTGAGCTTCCAGTTGACATCCTGGACCGAGGATCTGACGGGTCCGATACCGAACCGGTGGAACAACCTGAGGCTCTGGTCCCGGTCGACAAGGGGGGCAGTGACCATGAAGTGGACGTGGAAAGTGTGGAAAGGAGCAGCTCTGTGCTGGGACGTAAAGCTGCAAAGGACGACACCAGTAATGACCCTAGAGAACCAGCAGGTGGCACTGGTCCAGCAGGAGGTGCTGACAGATGCCTGCTGGCCACAGTCCTCAGTGACCTGAGGGGGATCTCTGCTCCTCAGAGCGACGTGGCCTTTGGCTTTGAGCCCAGCTGTTCACCTGAAAGCAGAAACCAGCGCTTCAGGAACCCATGCGAGGAACCCGTCGCTCCGGCCTCTTCCAACGAGGACCCACGTTTGGCTCAGAGCAAAGCTGTCAGTGCATCTTTTCCTGAGGAGCGTCAGGGTCGGGGCTTGGACTTGTCCTCATGTCATCGGTCCCGTGGGAAACAGGACCCCCTTCCTCCAGGTCACGCCCACTTACTTCACCTCGCTGACACCGGCTCCACAGTTGTGGGTTCAGATCCCACTGCCAGTCTGCACTCGGCTGAGTTCTGCAGAAGAACCCGGAGGTTCCCTCAGGTTCCAGCGCTGGACAGGCGCTTCGGCCTGGCGCTACGGGAGCTGGGCTCTGCCAGCGGTGCAGCCATGGAGCGGTCCTCCCGTCACGTAGCACCCGCTGGCTCCCATTCAGCGGCTGCAGGCGCTGAGGACCTCTGGTCCTCAAAGTTCCGTTCCAGCACAGAGAACGCACACGGAACGCGTTCTGCTCCCAGAGCGTCGTCCACAGACTCGCTTCCTGTGGGTTCAGGGGCTCTGTTCCACTCAGCAGGGAGCAGCTGGTCCTCAGGAGAACCCGCTGACTGTGACTCTACCTCTGGAGGCCAGACCCGCAGCGCGCTGCCCTCCCACCTCCACCCCCACACGCAGGTTCCTGCTAAAGACCCGTGCGCCGGTGGGGGCGCTTCATCAGGAGCCCACTCTAACAACACGTCACCCCTCGTTTCACTCTCACCCACTGACGCCAGAACTCACGACTCCCAGACGTTAGATGAAAAGCAGAGCTGCTTGGCCTCGGACGCAGGCGGCCGGACAGGAGTCAGTGAGGAGCACAGACCTCCTCCCACCACCCCCGCGCCTCCTCCCATCGGCACCGCGCCTCCTCCCATCGGCACCGCGCCTCCTCCCACCGGCCCCGCGCCTCCTCCCATCGGCACCGCCCCCGCGCCTCCTCCCACCGGCACCGCCCCCGCGCCTCCTCCCACCGGCACCGCCCCCGCGCCTCCTCCCATCGGCACCGCGCCTCCTCCCACCACCCCCGCGCCTCCTCCCATCGGCACCGCGCCTCCTCCCATCGGCACCGCGCCTCCTCTCTGCGCCCCCGCGCCTCCTCCCACCGCCCCCGCGCCTCCTCCCACCGCCCCCGCTCCGCTCACTGCTCCAGTCCTCCCCACCCCCCCTGACAGAGCCTTCAGCCACGCGGCCTTCTGCTCCCGTCCCCCTGCTCTCACCATGGGCTTCCACACATCACCGAGGAAGTGCGCTTCCAACGTCCTCTGCCTGAATGAGTCCGAGCCTAAACATCGGAACCACGTTGGTGCCGGCTCCACGTCCCGGTTCCACTCTGACTCCTACTCGCGTACGCTGCACATTGACTCCCAGTGTGAGTCTCAGCCGCCCACTGACCTACGTCCCAGGAACTCTGTGAAAGACCTCGGGCTCCACACAAACAGCTGCTTGTCGCTTCCCCAGCGCCCCGTCAGGACCCAGTGGAACTCCAACTCCACCGACACCCACTCAGACTCGCAGTCGCCCGTTGACGAGCGCTCAGGCAGCAGTGTCTGGAACACGCTGCCGTTCAGGACCGACGACTGAACCCATCGCTGGTGTTTAATGTTTTTTACGTCCCTCCTTTTCCTCATTTAACATTAAGGCCAAGTTCTTGTTAGATGCTTTGTGTATAAAGAGCAGTGATTGGTTGAGGATCGAGCCTTTGACAAGTCAACATGCTGGGTTTTTATGATCATGTTTCATACACTTGATTACAATTGGAAGATAAGTTGCCAACATTTTCTTTATCGATGGTAAACTCCTTAAAGATCACATCAGTTATTGATGAATTGATTCCAAACTCGTTTGCGTCAACACTCAATTAGCTACAAACGCATCAATGACACTTTCCCTGTCGGAGTCCTGCATCGTTAGCACTGATGAGACCTGTAGAATGAGTGAGTGCTGAATAAAGCTTTGTTCTACTGAGGTCTAACTTAGACCCGACTCTGGTTCCATGATGTGTCATGATAGAAGTGAAGAACCCAGCAACATGTGCCAGCGCTGGTTCTGAACCTCGGCTGGAGGTGAGAACAGGAAGTAACAGACACAGGGTGACTCCTCCCACTGTGGGAACAGCAGCAGCTCATCATCCAACAAACGGCGGACGCGTCTTATTTACATTAGACACAACTTCACAGCTGAAGCAGGAGGGTGTTTATCAGCGAGTCCTGACGAGAGGCAGCAGCTGAAGGCGTCTGACCAACAGATGGAGCTGAGGAGAAACTCCCTCCTTGGTTGCTCCTTCTTCTCGCTACTTTGCTTCTGTCTCCTCAGTTGTTGGATGCTCCTTCTTCTCCTCGCTCTTTTGCTCCTTCTCCTCCTCGCTCTTTTGCTCCTTTTCCTCCTCACTCCTTTGCTCCTCCTTCTCCTCACTCTTTTGCTCCTTTTCCTCCTCACTCCTTTGCTTCTGTCTCCTCCTCCCTCCTTGGTTGCTCCTTCTTCTCCTCGCTCCTTTGCTTCTGTCTCCTCCTCCCTCCTTGGTTGCTCCTGTTCCTCCTCGCTCCTTTGCTCCTGTTCCTCCTCACTCCTTGGTTGCTTCTGTCTCCTCCTCGCTCCTTGGTTGCTCCTTCTCGCTCCTTTGCTCCTGTTCCTCCTCACTCCTTGGTTGCTCCTGTTCCTCCTCGCTCCTTGGTTGCTCCTGTTCCTCCTCGCTCCTTTGCTTCCGTTTCCTCCTTGCTCCTTTGCCTCTGTCTCCTCCTCACTCCTTGGTTGCTCCTTTTGCGTCCTCGTTTTCGCTCCCTGCCTCATCTCGCTCCCGCCCTCAGAGCAGGGAAGCTAAGCGGGATAATGAGTCTCGAGGGAGGAGGTGACAGAGACAGAGCGGCGCTCCCACACTAATTAAGACTATCAGGGTCCGATTAAACGGCTGTTAAACACACACAGTGTGTGGTGGACCGCTGCCAAGTCCTGGCGCTGGTTGAAGAGCGGGAACGAAGGGACGAAGCGGAGTAATAATCCAGGAGACGCAGGAAAAAGATGAGAACGATACAGAAACTATTCAGGTAACGTTAAAAACTAAACGTGGTCGACAACAGCTCCGACCACATTTAATTACTTGTCTTAGAGCCAGATTCACTGCCTGACGCTGAAGCCAGAACGCACCAGCGTGTCACTGGATGTTCTACTGTTATGAAGCAGGCGCTGAGGAACGTTCCACCTGCTTGAACCCACAGATTCCAGTGTTTGAGGTGAGAACGAAGGTGTGTGAGCCTCAGCCCACAGTGAACATTCAGCCCAAAGCCAGTGTGGGATCGCTGTGAACCTCGGCTTTGATCCACATTTCAGTTTATTGACCAGATGTGTTGTTGGGCCGACGACCCGTCCAGGACCAGAACCTGACAGCTGGGTTTGGCTCCAGCAGAACGAAGCGTTGGTTATTTACACGTCGACTAATGCTACATCAACTACTGTCTCATAGACTGTGATGAGCGATGACCAGTAGAACCGAAGGATGCGGTTCCTCTCTTCGATCCTGCTTCAGCAGCAGATTTATGCCGCATGAGGAACAACCGTTTGCGTCACATCTGGACGTGTGTCAAAAACTAATGGGTGTAAAAGCACAGCGCCGTGAGGCCACGCCCACATTCTAGAACACTGGTGGTGGGCCATTGTTAGCGCTGTTGCCAGGCAACACTGCGCACCGTCGTCAGGGACAACCAGCCTCTCTGTCTTTGTCGCTCTCTCAGCTCTGATAGCAACACCATTACTGAGATGACAAGCCCACACACACACACTCTCACACACACACACACACACACACACACACACACACACACACACAGCTTCCATCTTGTGGCATCACGCTGGCAGGGAATTTTCACACAACAACATATTGTTCATTTTCATGCCTGCTCTGCTTCCTCACACGCTCACCGCTGCGTGATGCAAGCCGCTGACATCCACATTCTACCGTGTGTGTGTCAGTTCATGTTTGAAGCGCTTTATTATAATTCAGCACATGAGGAGGTCACAGAGACAGAAGACTACATGAGGAGGACAGACACACAAAACAAACATCCCCTCCCCCCCACCCCCACCCTGAGAAACAGAGGCGCTGAGTTCCGTTCCCACAAAGACGCAGGGAACGTTTCCTCATGATGCTCAAATCATTTAATAAAGAAACACAAAGTAAATCAGTCTTTCCAACACGTCTGTGAGTGCACATATCATCAAAAGTCAGGTTGAAAACTCAGATCCACGAGAGGAGCATGAGAGCACATGCAGCTAAATGAGGAAGCAACCACTGACGCCAGAGAAGGAGTTCAATGACTTCAAGACTCATTTCATGAGTGAAATAACGTCTAAATACGTGTCTGTTATTAAATGTGGTTCATAAAGAAAAGCCTCAGAATCAAAGAGGTCAATTTATCCTCTGGGGACAAAGAACTTCATCCACCACCTGCTCTGATTGGCCGAACGTCTTCCTGTGAGGGAGCTGGGCCCAGTTGGACCAGAACAGTCCTGTAGAATCCTGTGGAATGAGACAAAACACTGGTCTGTAAAAAACACTGTTTAGGTGAAATTATTTGAGTTTTTAAGTCCCACTTTTCTTTTCCTCACACTTGTCATATAGAACAAAACAGAACTTTAAGATCAAATGAGGAAGCGAAGGGTGGGACGTCATCAACACCACCAGGATGAACCATGGGCGACGCAGGAGGAGTCATTTACATTCTTCTGCAGCAGGTGAATGAGAAGTCTGTTTCATGATGCTGAGCGTGAGTCATTTCCCTGAATCATGTGTCAAACGTCCTCACAGTCGTGTTGGAAGTGACGCGTTTTCATGGAATGTTCTGATCCGGTCTGTCAGGTCAGCTCGGTTCCTGTGTCCCGGGGCCGGATCCAGTGCTTCCTTCTGGGTTCCCATTTCACCTCCTTCCCCTCCTGGTGTCTACTGGAGCACAGAGGACTGGTTCTGAGCTCTCTCTGGGTCCAGCACAATGGTTCGGGACTGGAGGCGCCAATTGATTGAATGTGTCCTGATCCGTGTCAATTACTGACCCGCTGCATATAGAAAAATACAGAAAAGCCCGTTTTCCAGTCTTTAGTTACGACTGGAACTGAGACTGTGCCCTGAGAACATTCCACTGACACATTAAACTGGTGCTCGTAGGCAAATGGAGCAATGATCCAAAGAGCAGGTTTCATCAGCGCTGGACCGTGTAGAGAGTTAAGAAGCAGGTCATGTCGCTCCAGCACCAGCCCGGTCCACAGAGGTCAGTCCAGCGCCTTCGAGAGGAGGTAGACAGAGAGACAGTGATGTGGTAAATGTAGTCCTATTGGTTTGAACGGGCCCGGATCACTTCCTGCACCGCGTCCTTCTTCCTTTGAGGTCAACGTGTCGTCGGGTTTTGGTCGAGGTGACGTTTCTCCAGTCGGAGAAGGAGACGGAGGAGGAGCGGGACCGCTCGATGACAGGGAGGCAGCTGGTTCTGGAGCGAAAGAAGCATTTCAGATCATTCTCTTTGTTTATCTGGGTTTTGGATCTGGCATCGACTGGTTCTGTGAGAAGGCTGCAGTCTGCAGAACCGATCCGGATCCAGGTGTGAGTGAGTGAGTGAGTGGGAGCACAGGGCCTCGTGGGGTCTAGTCCAGAATGACTGCTGAGTTGGACTTACTGGAACCAGGACTGGGCTGAACACAGACGACTTTAACGGTTAACGCTGAGCTCAGTGACGTCAAACAGAGTTTTCACAATAAGCGCTGGCTGAAACGAGAAGCAGCTTCTGGACCGAGCTGAGTCTGAGTCTGCACACGATGGGCGCACACTTCCAGCTGGAGCAGCTCCTAGTGAGAGCGGGTCCAGTCGGGTCCGCTGATGCTGTGTGACGTGGAGCCAGCGGGTCCGGATGAAAACAGCTTCTCGTCTCTAGAATGAAGGAAGCAGCTGCCGCCGGAACCAGAGTCCGTCCTCCTCTGTCCTCGAGCTGGGCCCAGGTTCTGCTGTCACACTTCTGTAAAGCTCCACAAGCCGTGGTCCTGTGTGGAGCCAGCCCGGTCCTGCGTGTGGTTCTGACGGGAGGCTAGAAGAACCAGCGGAACGCTTCACCGGTGGGGACGGACGGCGGGCGCTGGGGACGAGACACAGGCAGAGGTCAACGTGTGCAACAACAACAAGCAAACGCTACAAGACCTGGGCTCCTCCACTCTACGGCCCGGTGGACCAGGCAGAACCTGCTGTCGGCCCGGGAGGTTCTGCCTGTGGCCCAGAGCAGCGTCGTCCAGGACAACGCTGTGAACCTGCTCGTTCACACGAGGAACTGGTTCTGACCACAGGCTACGTCCAGACTGAGGAGCTGGAAGGAGACGAGGGGTCAGCGTTCAGATGACAGGAGGTTCTATGTGGAACGTGCTCCAGCTCCAGGTGGAGCTTTGGAACCACGTCATCATCAACTGACTCCAGTCCTTTAACACTGAGGTTTATACACAGATCTTGGCTCAATGCGGGTTTGGAAGCTGAAGCTACAGACGTTTAAGTCTGGACTGGGTCCCAGGGGTCTGAGCGGGTCCAGACCCGCTGGTTCTGGTCTCAGCAGCAGCCGAGCCGAGCCGAGCCGCCCTCAACAACACACTGAGGTGGAGCTGTTTGCTTCAGGAGCTAAACTTTGTGACTGGCTGAAAGTCTGTGAGGTCGACATCAAAGGGAGCGGATGAGGCAAGAGGGTGAAAGCACCGCTGACACACAACACACACTCATGTGTGTTTACCTGATTAACACACAAACCTGTCACTTACCACAGGTCCAATTAGCGCAATGGAGGAGGATCACATCACAACACACAAACCCACAACGACGACAACACGTTACCTACAGCGTGTCCTGCAGGACGTGTGTGTGTGTGTGTGTGTGCGTGCGTGTGTGTGTGTGTGTGTGTGATATATATAGAGGCGTCAAGCAGGTCGAATGCTGGTGTCAATGAATTATTGATCTGCACTAATTCCTCCTGCTCTCACACGCACTTAAACTCACACACACACAGCGTAAATGTCCTCCTTCCAGCCTCACTCCTTGGCTCAGTTTATCACTATGAATCAGTGTGTGTGTGTGTGTGTGTGTGTGTGTGTGTGTGTGTGTCTGCTGGCAGCCTGCCAGACCTCAGCAGGGACCGAGCTCTCGCTTTTCACCACCCACCATCTGCACAGCGTTCACACACACACACTCAGCAGGGTGAGCGATGCCTTCCAGCTCATGCCTCGCTGGCAGTGATCTGGGTTAAGTGAGCCAGGGCAGAGACACACACAGACACACACACACACACACACGCACACACACACACACACACACACAGACACACACACACAGACACGCACGCTCTCTCACACACACACAAACACGCACACACACAGACAGACACGCACAGACACACACACGCACAGACACACACAGACACACACACACACAGACACGCACGCTCTCACACACACAAACACACAGACACGCACGCTCTCTCACACACACACACACACACGCTCTTACACACACACAGACATGCACACACACACACACACACACGCTCTCACACACACACACACACACGCTTTCTCACACACACACACGCACACACACACGCTCCTACACACACACAGACACGCACACACACACGCAGGAATTCCCTCATATAGACAGTTTTTACCTGATATCTCTGTGCGTGCGTGCGTGCGTGCGTGCGTGCCCTCACCTCCAGCGCCCCCCCTCCTCCCCCCGGCTTCTTCTTCAGCTCCTCACACTTCCTGAACTTGCAGATCTGGTGCCCCGTCTTCCTGTTGCGGCAGGACGAGCACACGCCGCAGTTGATGAGCCTGCGACAGGGACCGCACACGCCGCATCGCTTCCTCTTCCTCTTGGCCCCCGACGACGACGACGACGACGACAGAGCCACGCCTCCTGCCGTCACCCCCGACGATGAGGGCGAGGAGGAGGAGGGGCAGGGGGAGGGGTTTGCCAGCTGCTGGCAGTCCGTTAGCGCCCGTTGGCTACTGGTCATCTGGAAGGCGCTGCCGGCGTCCGAGATCCCGCCCCCTGACCCCATTGCCATGACGATGACCCCAGGGGGCAATCCCAGCCCACCCAGGAAGCTACTGCCCATTACCCCTCCCCCGTTGCAGTTGCCGCCCTCTGATAGGCCCATCATGTCTGGGTGGGCGTGTCCTTGCTTGTTCATGACACCGCAGTCTGTGGCCGCGCCGTAACTGGGCAGGAAGTTCCCGTTGCTGGGCGCCATGGGGTGATGGTGCGCCGCTGCCTGTGTCACAGGAAGTGAAGACGCCGCGGGTCCGTGCTTTTCACTTCCTGCTCCCTCGCCACTGGCTCCGCCCCCTCCCCCCGACCCGCCGCCACCTTGCATGCTGGTGCTCTGGGCGTGTGAGGGGGTCATGTGACCCGGCGCCGCAGACGGGTGGTGGTGGTGGTGATGGGTCGGTGCGGTCGCCACAGGTTTAGGCCGGCCCCAAAACATGGCGGCCGGATGGTTCATATTCATGTTGTCGTGGCAACCCCAGGGTGCCGTCGCCATGGCGCCCAGCCTAGCAGCAGTCGGAGGGAAGATGGGGGCGGCGGCGGCCAAGCGGGCCGCCAGTTTGGCAGACTGAGGGAAGTTCGTTACGTTCATGTTCATGTTGACGTTGGTCTTGTAAAAGTTGGCGATGGACGAACGGTACCGGTCCATTTCTGTGGTGTAGTCCAGCATCGGCGCCAGGCTGGAGACCTGGAAGAAGAAGCACTGCTAAACCCTTGATCCATTCAAACAATAACGAGTCCCCGTCAGCGTCACACAGCTCCTCAGGCCAGAACCAAGTCCATCAGAACACGAGGTGCTGCTGCAGGCGGACTCGGTTCTAACCGGACGGAGCTGCCGGGTCACGCTCTCTCTCCACTAGTGCTGCCGGTGGAGCGTCCTCCTGGTTTCCCACAACACGAACACAGAACTGAACCAAGAAAATGTCTGTTCATCGCTCATTTTAAGGAAGGACAGAACCACCTAAACAACTGAACCCGACCACTGAAGAGAACCACTGAACCCGACCACTGGACCCACCCACTGAACAGAACCACCAAACCCGACCACTGAACAGAACCACCAAACCCACCCACCAAAACCCGACCACTGAACAGAACCACTGAACCCACCCACCGAACAGAACCACTAAACCCACCCACCAAACCCACCCACTGAACAGAACCACCGAACCCACCCACTGAACAGAACCACTGAACCCACCCACCGAACCCACCCACTGAACAGAACCACCGAACCCACCCACTGAACAGAACCACCGAACCCACCCACTGAACAGAACTGCTCAGACGTGGTGCGCTAACTCAACCTCACCACCTGCTCCACGCGGGTGGAGGACCGGGCAGCCCAGAGGTGAGGCTCCAGCTCCGGCCCGGTTCTGGTCAGAGGAACCCGTGACTCACCTGTCCTTGTCCGCCGTAGCCGTGGTGGTTGGGGTGGTGGTGGGAGGGGGCGGAGCTTCTCTGGAGCATGGAGGAGAGGTCGCTCTCCACGCACACGCTGCTCGTCATGCCCGACATGACCTCACACACACGCCAACACACACATGCACGCTGACGCACAAAGTCACGCACTCAAACCTGCGTGGCCGCCTGGTTCCGCTCTGCAGAGAGAAGAAACAAGGTGATGGTCAGACAGAACCCGTCCTCGGACCACAACATGTGGAGGTACAAAGAACAGTTGGGGCAGGTTCTGTGGCAAATCAGACCACAAGCTTCCGTCTGTTTTAAATTAAACATGTGGCTGCTGCTTCGGTTCTGCTTCGGTTCTGCTTCGGTTCTTCACACACTCCAGTGTTGAGTGTAACGTGGCCACGGTGCAGCACTGAGTGCAAGTTCTGAGGTCCCAGACCTGCTGGAGCGTCCGGTGTCAGAGCAGGTGAGTTCAGATTATGTCACTGTAGAGCTGTGACATCATAGTGAGCTGCCATCTACACACCCTGACCTCTGACCTCTGCACACTGTAACCTGCCTCCTACAGTCCAACATCTGTGCCTGACCAAAAACAGATGTGAGGGAGGTGTGAATATGTGTGCAAGACACACAAAGCAGGTAGAAAAAGAATGTGTGTGTGTGTGTGTGTGTGTGTGTGTGTGCAAGACACACAAAGCAGGTAGAAAAAGAATGTGTGTGTGTGTGTGTGTGTGTGTGTGTGTGTGTGTGTGTGCAAGACACACAAAGCAGGTAGAAAAAGAATGTGTGTGTGTGTGTGTGTGTGTGTGTGTGTGTGTGTGTGTGTGCAAGACACACAAAGCAGGTAGAAAAAGAATGTGTGTGTGTGCGTGCGTGCGTGTGTGCGTGTGCAGTGTGTGTCTGCTTTGTGTGTGCAAGACACGCAGAAAAAGAATGTGTGTGTCTCTGTGGGTGTATATGTATGTGTGTGTGTGTGTGTGCATGCACGCAACTGTGTGCACAAAACAAAATGCACGCGGCTGCGAAAAAAGAATGATAGTGTGTGTGTGCTGAGCGAGCGTGTGCACGTGCGCAGTCAGTGTGAAATGTGCCCCCCCCCCTTCCTCCCCTCCCCTTCTCCCTCGAGGCGTAACTAATTACCCTGTCTGGTCAACCGGCCGCGCGAGCTCCGACAGAAGGTCATGGTGGCCGCCGGCCGCGAGGGGAAACGGCTCTCCCACGCGACACATTAACCCCCTCCCCCTCCCCCTCAGGCGCAAGGAGGAGGGAGGGAGGTGAAGAAGGAGGGAGGGGGGGTCAATCAAAAAAAGCCAGACTCGATAACAACCGATAAATACCGTGAACACAGCATGCAGTCCGACAGAGAGAGGAGGAGAAAATGAGAAGATGGACGGCGCGTGCTGCTGCTGCTACTTACCGGGCCCGCGAGGAGGAGGAGGAAGCGGCAGAGGAGGAGGTGGAGGAAGAGGGTGATGATGAGAAGAGGAGGAGGAAGAAGGAGAAGAGGAAGAAGAAGACCGTCTGGGAATTAGCCCGCCACGGATCATGGCTGGCGGGAAGGAGACAGAGAGAGAGAGGAGAGCGAGAGAGGAGGGGGGGGGGAGAGGAGCACCGGGAGGGATTTGTCGGTCTGTCGGCACTGAGGAGAGAAGGAGGAGGAAGAGAGGGAGAGACGGAGGAGGAGGAGGGGGTAATGGATAACAGGGGGCGGATAGATAATCACCTGGGTTTGGCACGAGCGAGCGCGAGGCGGGGGGAGGGGAGGGGGGTGAGAGGCGTTAAATTAGCCGGGTCGAGGCGAGGAGGAAGGAAGCGGCTCCGTGGAGACCCTTCAAGGGCGGGAAAAAGCTCGAGGAAAGAAAAAACACCTCCATGGGATGAAAGGAGGGAGACGAGGGGGGTGGTGAATAATGGCGGAGGTTATGAACAGATACGTGCGTCGTTCTCGCGACGGAGTGAAAGGCGAGGGGAGGGGTGGCAGGGGGTGCACGCAGTAACGGAGAGAGCAGAGGGGAGGGGAGGGAGTGTGTGAGCGCGTGTGTGCGCGGCTCGCGCTCTCCGCTGTCTCCTGTCGGCGGCGCCCGTGGCGGCGTGCCGTGTCGTGTCGCGCGCGTGCTGTGAGGTGTCTGATTGGCGCTGAGGCTGAGCGAGGGGCAAACAGAAGGCGCGAGATCCCGCTCCTGATTGGCTGCCAGCCAACGAGAGAGCGAGCGATAGAGAGACATAAGAAAAGAGCGGGGAGGGAGAGCTGAGTGAAGAGCAGACTAATGGAATATTTACTACAATTTGTGTGTGTGCTTATTATAATTTCACATGTATTTGAGACACATCTGAAACAAAAAAGTATAAAATACAAAATGTTGAATTTAGTGTTGGTAAAATGTTACTTTGTTTCCTGTCAGTAAAGTGTCTGTTACGCGTTAAAACTTGAGATGTTCAAACTAAAACAAATCGGTCATTCTGAAAACGTTTTGTGCTTAGTTGCGTTAAACTGTTGTTTAAGTCAGCTGCCAGAGGATTAACCCCGTGTTTACATCCATAACTATTTAACCTGTGAATCAGGTCTGAACAAAAACTAAACAGCAGAGGAAGTTTTTCCACTGTTCCTGTCACCTCTGCACTTTTAAGGGTCTTTACTTTTACATATTCCAGATGATAGAATGTAACTTTGAGTGATTATTACTAAGTTTATTTTATCTATTTAACTCACATATGAATCAGGACCCCTATTTCAATTCTGATTTATGTCTATAAATGTATTACTTTGATCTGTTTTTAAAAATCTCACTTGCGCATATCGACGTTTGAGATGTTTGTTGTTACAAAAAATGATTATTTGTCGTTTGCAGAAATTAAATTAATGCTGACAAGATGAGTCAGAAGAATTTCTACAACTGAGATTATTCAGTTAATTGAATACTTACTTAATATCCACAGTGTCAAGTTGAATTTAGTAATTAGGACCAAAATATCCAACATGTTAATTGTCTTATTGGAGAATATTATTATTATTTGCTCACTCTTGTCAACATAGACCGGCCAGACAACAGAACCACTGTCTTTGCATGCAAGGGAGCTGGGCCCAATTCATGTCTGATGCAGAGTCTCTGAGGTATAAGTTCTAAAGTTCCTTCTTTAACTGGGTAACAAACACACTGTTGACTGCAGCCCTCACACTCCTTCCTGCTCCACCAACAGTATCAATTGTGCTGCTGGGAAATAGAGGCGCATGCATCAGCTCCCTGTGCTCCGTCATGCTGATTGTCACTAACATGCAGTTACACGGCGTTAAAGCCTCACTGATCCACTATCTTCCTGCTGCAGCCTGTCCATCACCGCGGACCGGCCGCGCGCCCTCCGGTGACGGACACATCAGTCACCTGCGCGCGGCGCCGTCCTCCCATCGCTCAGTGTTTATCTGTGACAGCAAGCAGCCGCGTCTTCCTCCAAATCCAAACCAGGTGACTTTTAAACGTGTAATACACATCACATGAAAAGATAAGCGAAGAGCCTCAACAAAGTGGACGCAGGGCGGTAAAAACAAACGGATGTTATAGTTTTGTTATATAATTTCAGTAAGTGGCCCAGGATTGGTTAAATGTCGCCATCTGGTGGAGCAACGAGAGAAGCGCGCGGGTTCAGTCAGAATCACCTGACTCACTTTCTTCTCTTTCTGTGTCTAATTTCCTGCAGCGGCTGCGGAGTCAACGCGACTACGTCTCCGCTGATGATGTGAGTGAAACAGCGCTGGGAGCCTGAGCGGCAGGTAAGCGGCGCATCCTCCTCCAGCACCGCGAGCTAAATGCTGACAGCGCGCTGACTGGCTCCCGTCAAAACAACGCACCGGTCGCCGGTTCCCGTCGTGTTCAGATAGAAACAGCCAGTGTTCATTTCGCAGTTTCTGATCCATTGCACGTTACGCTGTGACGACACTTTGTTCCCTCACTTACTCGCACTCTGCGGACAAACCATTATTTTCTTTACGTTTGAAAGGCCCAGAAGCTCGTTCAGAATGACTTGCCGTCGTTCTGATGACATTTCTTGAACAAATATGAACGTCTCCATCTGTTCGGGCGCGTGGATGTCCGTCTTGACCTCAGTAAATACGATTTACGGCCGTTTCCCCAAGTTGCCGCCGCCGCTCCTCCTTCCTCTCTGTCGGGATCCTCCGCCATCTTTGTTTTTAAGATCTGACACTGAACCCATACTTGAGAAACTATAACGAAATCGTATTTCATCATTATGTGAACTGGATATTCTGTCACACGGATTATTAGCAATGTCTTCCAAGATGTTAGGAACTTTTAAAACACCGTAAAGCATTTGCATGCGGCTGTTTTAGCCTTTCAAATATATACGGACGTTTAAATTGATCAGAATCCGACGCTTTGCTCTGTGACTGAAATAAAAAACGCTAGTCTGCTCCCGCTAACGTGCATCTGCGTTAACCAGTCCAAACCAGTAAAAAGCCGTAAAACAATGGCTTCACGAACTGGGCCTATACGCTTGTCAGACACAAAATCTCACCGCTAGCGGACTATAATGTGTTGGTGGTATAGTGGTTAGCATAGCTGCCTTCCAAGCAGTTGACCCGGGTTCGATTCCCGGCCAACGCAACTTTTCATTTCATGGGGTTATAACTTATATTTGGAAACTATATCCAAAAATGATGTAACCAGCAGGAAATTAACAAGACTGTAGCAATGAATGAATAAATAAATAATCACTAATATAAGTCAATGATTAGAACCTTCTCTTTTATTTTTTCCTGTAGCTTCTGAATGAGTCGTCCATAAACTGTGTGTGTGTGTGTGTGTGTGTGTGTGTGTGTGTGTGTGTGTGTGTGTGTGTGTGTGTGTGTGTGTGTGTGTGTGTGTGTGTGTGTGTGTGTGTGTGTGTGTGTGTGTGTGTGTGTGTGTGTGTGTGTGTGTGTGTGTGTGTGTGTGTGTGTGTGTCATAGGGAGGTATTTCCATGGGGAGGTCCACATAAAGAGTCCGTGGCTCCAGTGTTGGCCGCCTTCTGGCAGCGCTACCCAAACCCTTACAGGTCCTTACACTTACACCACACTAAGGTCAGGGAAGCTGTGGAGACTAGTACTACGAGGCAGAGTTAGGACGTGTCCCTGTGTGTGTCCATTAGCACCCACGTCCTCACTGAGGATGTCTTGTACCGCGAGGTCACCCCTAACAACCACCTGCTGTCACGGCGACTGCTGACTGAAACCAACCGCCTGCCGGGCTGTGCGGAACGCGTCCTCCCCGGCCACGTGTTTGTTTGAGCAGGACCACAGTCGGCCATCTTGGACCATATGAGGAGGGAGGCCTGGATCTCCTCGTCTGACCCATACAGGTACACGCTGCTTATCACACAAAGCAGTGTTATCTAGGTTCTGTCAATGCAGTCATGCCTTCACTACTCTCTCGCTTTGTTTCCCAGGAGTTTGGTCTCACCAGGTTTAAATGAACCAAGTCAAAGCCATGAAGGGGCTGGAGTTGTCCTGGTCCAGGATTCAAAGTAAGACGGGCATATTTCTACCTTCATCATCCTGGATTTCTTGGGTTCTAACCCAGAAATGTTCCCACTGCTCTTAGTGAGGAAAGGAAAAGTTAGTGTTAGTTTGTGTATATTTAGTAACTCTAGTGATGGGTCCGGCACCACCGATGCGTCGGCGCCTGCGTCGAGCTCTTAGACCGAAACACTGTCGGTGCGCGTATCGCGTTAGTAAAGCACGTGACCGATACAGTTCCTGTATCAGTCACTGTCTGACGCGCCAGACTGTGTTTATAAGGAAGTGCATGTGTCGGGATGCATCTGCCGAATGGAATTCCTGAGCGTTTGCCGTTCATCGTCAAATTCATCTATAATTCATCTCATATCGGAAAATAAGGTGTCTTTTTTATTTAATTTAATAATAAAGTGAAAGTGTATTATTAAAATAATTAATTAATTTTAAAAAGTTTTCACTTGATCTATCTGAATTCAGATTAATTTCAAAGTGACTCTTAGTTTACTAATAATAGTATTTCATGCAGGTTAAATTTCGTATTTATTCGACAGAACTTTCCTATTTAAACCAAACCACCTCAGAGTTTTGACCCCAGCAACACTTCTAGACCCCAGATTTAATTCACTCTGGTTCCGCAGTTCCTCCAAGTGCAATGAGGCCGTCAGTAGACTGCAGTCAGAACAGCAGCTGTCTGCACCCACTTCAGGCATGTTATTCAGCATTATTTGTTTCTTGATGTTTGGAAATGGTGTACTAAAATGCCAGTGTGTTGTTTTTAGATAACCTTTGGCAAGATCTCCTCATTGCAGTGGGCAGAGAGACCACATTTGTTTAAAAAAAACAAAAAAAAAAACAAAGGCATCTTCATTCACAACATGTTCACTTAGATTTTTATGTTATGATACACTTTATCGACTGTATCTAAAAATATCAGATATGAAATAATACTATATAAAAATACAATGACTTAATTAAATTTTATTATTGTATATATTAGGTCATGGAGTCAGTGTCAGCTGAGTCTGTCATTTATGTTGCCTGTAGGGATTTTTAATGTCCAGCAGGTGTCAGTATTCAGTGACACAGTATCAATACAGTTTTGCAATGTGTCGAAACGTTTCATGACGCCTCATCTACCATCACTAAGTAACTCTATCTAAACATTAAACTTGGGATCAGGTCGGCAGCACAGTGTCTTTTAGACTAAATTGATCTAAAGCATCTAGATTTTTATATTACACTAAGACTAAACCATCATGATGCGGTAAACACAACCAAACCTTAGTGATGTTTTCTTATTAAATCAATTCCAGGTGAGCCTGCCCCTGAGCCGACAGACAAGCACAAGCCCCTCCCATCACAGACCACGCCCACCGCTACCCAGAAACCCCAGCAGTTTGTCTGAAGGACGTGGCTTCACTGTTACTCAATAATAATCAGTTGTTTGGTCACTCTTTTTTAAATACAAGCTACTTCAAAATTTGATCAAAGCTTCGTAAGATCACGAAAATTAGTTGTAGTTGACATTTGTCATTCTTTTGTATTTAATAACTTCATGAAGATTAAACATTTCCATTTCACTGACAGAAGATGTGCAAGGTTGACTTATCTTATGTGCATGGTCTGAATCAAAACATATTTATGTTGTTTATAGCAAAATTTTTTATGGTTAGATTTTTAGCTTTCATTGTTCAGATATTAGAAGCTTTGTGTTTTATTAGGATTTATGTTTTAATATATAATTGTCAACTTTAAAATAACTTTCCTGTTATTTGTGATGGTTGATGCATGTGTCGTGTCAAACAGAGCTTCTCTGCTGCTGAAGTTAAACTCGTTTAACAGATCTCCAGATTCCTTCAGATCGTCTGTGAGCTTCACTGGAATCCTGAAACGTTCAGACTGTAATAAAAGGCTGCACAACTCTTTGACTGAATTGCACTTAAACATGTATTTTTCACTGTTGACTGCTGTGACACTGTGGTTACAGAATAAACCTACAAACGGCTGCTGACATCTGCACATTAAAACCTAAACCCACACCTACACCTACAGTCAAACAGAAGCCTGCACTTAGAGAAGAACTAGCTTAATAAAAAAGTAGGATGTTAAAAAAAACAGCATTTTATATTTCATTTTCAAAATTTACTTTTCTTCACATTTTACTCGTGACAATATTTATACTCCAGTGAACGTTATACTTTCGGGAGTAAAACTGAAAATATCTGGAATTAAATGATAAAACCAAAAAATACATTTCTTATCATTCAAGGCACTTTTTGCCCTAAACACAACCACTTACATAAAGAAAAACAAAGTCAACAAGGATTGAACAGGTTCATGACTCAGACTCACAGCAAACAGATTGATACTCGTCACATTAACGGGTTCTAACACTGATCTACACCAGCGTACACTCAGGTACACAGCTGTGTGTGTAAGAACTGTAACTGAGAACTGATAATCCGCTCACAGACACAAACACTGCTACTTGGTCCACTTTCTAAAACAGGCTGAATGTAACATTTTTGCTTGACAAACATAATAACTTATGATCTGACAGCAGCTTGTTAAATGCCTCCTATTAATACATATTCACCGTTGAATCCACAGCGCGTGGAGCCGATAACGGGTGGACGTCGTGGTCGCTCTGACGCGTCCTCAGCCTCTGTCGCGCTGCAGTGCATCTGAACGGCGTTCTGAACCTCTGGCTCTGGCCTCCACCGCTGGAGAAGTCCCCTCATACGCCAGAGGGAGGACTCGCTGTGTGTGTGTGTGTGTGTGTGTGTGTGTGTGTGTGTGTGTGTGTGTGTGTGTGTGTGTGTGTGTGTGTGTGCCAGCGCTCCTGAAACAGCACCGCGTGCAGAGCCGTGAGCGGCAGCAGGAGGCGGAGCTCTGCGTTCCTACCGTTCGGCTGCTGCTCTCTGGTGCAGCTCCACCTGCGCCGCCGCATGGTCTGGATGAGCTGGATGAGGAAGGTGACGCCTTGGTCCAGGGGCTCGTCGCCGTGTGGACCCCTTTGTTGCGTGGTGCCGTCGGTTGATCTGCACCAAAACCACAGATGCTCAGCTGGGATGCGTTGTTTCGCTCGTGTGTGGGAGGAAGACGAGCAGCGCCCGAAGCTGCTGCCGCCGCCCTGTCTGAAGCCGCCACTTTAAGCACAGCTCCGACTGTGTGGAGGCGATGGCAGCGATCACAGCGGGTGGACAGTTAGATCCCAGCGCCTCATTCACTGGAGGTAAAGCTGCCCAGTGCATGTGTGACAACAACAAGACCGGAGTCATCAGGAAATGACTGAGCCGGACTGAAACCATGGGAGGAGCTAAAAGAGCTGCTGCTGAGTAGGTACTTGTTCTCTCTGATGAGTTCCTCTTCGTCTTCAGCCTCTGCAGGTCTTCCTTCGCCAGCTCACGGGAGGCTTCAACTCCAGTCAGTGTGTGACCTAAGACAGGAAGACAAGTGAGACGAGAAGTGGGGCTCGAGCTTCTGGAGGACCTGGGTTTGGCCTCTGCTTTATATTTTAAGCGGACCTGTACCAGAACCATCAGACTGAGTCCAACACAGAGCACCTTTAACCTTGATCGCAGATGATCCTGAGGGTGATGTCTCCGTACTCTGAAACACAGGACGGACACCATCAGACCCGTGTTCAGTTACTTTGTCAGAACATTCAGAACCAGTGGTTGTTCCTGAGCCATACGACCCAAACGGCCGCTGACCCTGGGTCAGTGTGCAAGAGGCTGCTAGACAGTACAGTCCCCCTCCGTTCACCACCTGCTGGTTGACTGAGCAGCAGGAGGGTCCTGTGTCCATGACGCTGACGTGTCTGTAGTCTGAGCCAATGGAGTGAATGAGGGCTCTACTTAAAGCTGCTGCACAGAATCCAACCTGGAATCTGTCAGAATGGACAGAATCTGTCGCTGCAGCAGCGCCCGCAGCCTCTCCATCATCTCTGTGGAACCAGAAAAACCACAGCGACCAGAGCCAGGACGACGGCCTCCACAGGAAGGAGGGCGTCTGAAAGTGAGCGTTTACTTCACTGCTGAAGGAAGGTGATACATGCAGGGTCTGTGCTCAGAACCAGTGAAACCAGCACCCGTGATGGGAACTCTCCTTCACACTGGTTCCAGGTGTCTCTACAGATGACGCTCACGTTTCCTGTGGGAGCAGAGGAGTCATCAGCTCTGTGTGAGCGCTGGAACCAGCCCTGCTCCTCCTCCTCCTGCTCCTCCTCCTCCTCCTGCTCCTCCTCCTGCTCCTCCTTCACCTGAAGCTGCCGCTCCGTCCAGCTCGGCCCTGACGCCGCTGAGCTGCTCGCCGTCGACCCGCTGCACAGACGCGTAGCTCCTGAACCCTGCCTCCAGACTCCCAGCGCACCAGCGCGTCCAGGACCGGACCCCACAGCAGAACCACGCTGACGTCAGGCGCCTCAGCTGCACAGAATCACTCCCTCACCCTCTGGGCATCACCACTTTTAGCATTTGAATATGTTCAACTCACCACCAACGAGTGTGACGGACACTTCATCTGCTGCTGCTCCGCTCACACAGACGCACCTTCAGCACAGACGCAGGTCCTCAGAGCTCAGTGTGCGGTCGGTCCGGCCCGACCCGCTGACCTGTAGGCGCCGTCCAGCGCAGCGGTTCTGCTCTGCTTTGGATCCTTCTCCTCCTCTCGTCCGTCGCGCTCCGCGTGAACCGTGCGCTGCGACGCGTCCTCCTCCGTCCACTCCACCGCAGTGACGCGTGCGGCGTGGGCTCCACCCACCACCCACACGGCAGCACCACGTCCTGACCGCTCTGTAGCAGTTTACCTGCAGGTTCACAAACAGATCAGTCTGAATGTACAGGAGCTGTAGCCAGAGGCTCCTGTTGGTTCCTACAACTCAATGAAACAACCACAAAATGAATTAACTGACCTACAGATGAACAGTCATCCTCACTGTCACAAGCTCCTTCATCTTGGTAATATGACCAGAATTATTAATATTATTATGTCTTTTTCACAGCTCAGACTTTGAATATATTTACCGCCTGTCATGAACTGAAAGTAATTTCACTTTCACTCCTCAGCTCAGACTCAGGTTTCACATGTGGATGAAACCTGCTGATCACATGGTTTCCAGGAAACTGACAGACAAAACAACTCCAGTGTGTCAGGTTGCAGTAAGGTCCACTGGACTAGCACACCCGTTGCTAGGCAACCAAGAGAAAAGTTTATCATCAATCTGCTTAAATTGTTATGCTTAACGTGCTGATTAGAAGCTGTAAATGCCGTCTGTTCATCAGATCTTTACCAGTAACAGGACTCAATACGACACCATCTTCAATGTTGACTTTTTATGTAAATCCAGCAGCAGTGGCAGAAATCCCTCGTTCAGCAGATGTTTTCACGTCTGTGTGACGGCGAAATCACTACTCACACACATGCAAAGACACTGACCTGCGGCCGAAGAGACGACAAACAGCAGGAAACAGACACAGAGGAGGCGAAACGCCGACTGCGGTCCAGTGAGCCGTCGTTCGTTCATCCGTCGTTCAGCCGCGCTTCAGAAACGTCTTGCGCCCGTATTACGCGCTTTACAGCAGAGAACAAAACACGCTCGTCGCGACTTCCTCTTTTCATAGCGACACGTCTGGTCTGTTCAAAATATTGAAAAATACGAAACAAAATATTGCATATATAGAAAAACTGTCGCCTAATGAAGATCTGTGTACTTTTACTGTAAAATTAAGCATTTATTATTATTTAAAACTACCATGTCATACTGTGAAACTTTTATAATTAATAACTTAACTTTGGTGCATAGTTCCAGGCTCAGACCACTTTCCCCTTGTTCTACTAGAGGTGTACTATTACCCCACAAAGATTTGTGTATTTTTACTGTATAGTTTTGGATTTATTAGTATTCAAAACTACCATGTCATACTGTAATACAGTCAACTTTGATCATTAATAACTTGACTTTGGTGCATAGTTCCAGGCTCAGACCACTTTCCCCTTGTTCTACTAGAAGTGTACTATCACCACACAAAGATTCATGTATTTTTACTGTATAGTTTATGATTTATTAGTATTCAAAACTACCATGTCATACTGTAACTGTATGGGCCGTATAGTCAACTTTAATCGTTAATAAGTAGACTTTGGTGCATAGTTCCAGGCCCAGACCACTTTCCCCTTGTTCTACTAGATGTGTACTATCATCACACAAAGATTCGTGTATTTTTACTGTATAGTTTTGGATTTAGCAGTACTTGAAAGTACTATGTCATACTGTAATACAGTCAACTTTGATCATTAATAACTTAACTTTGGTGCATAGTTCCAGGCTCAGACCACTTTCCTCTTGTTCTACTAGAGGTGTACTATTACCCCACAAAGATCTGTATATTTTTACTGTATAGTTTTGGATTTATTAGTACTCAAAACTACCAGTTCATACTGTAACTGTATAGGCCGTATAGTCAACTTTAATGATCAATAACTTGACTTTGGTGCATAGTTCCAGGCCCAGACCACTTTCCCCCTGATCTACTAGAGATGTACTATCACCCCACAAAGATTCGTGTATTTTTACTGTATAGTTTTGGATTTATTAGTATTCAAAACTACCATGTCATACTGTAACTGTATGGGCCGTATAGTCAACTTTAATCGTTAATAACTAGACTTTGGTGCATAGTTCCAAGCTCAGACCACTTTCCCCTTGTTCTACTAGATGTGTACTATCATCACACAAAGATTCGTGTATTTTTACTGTATAGTTTTGGATTTATTAGTACTTGAAAGTACTATGTCATACTGTAATACAGTCAACTTTGATAATCAATAACTAGACTTTAATGCATAGTTCCAGGCTCAGACCACATTCCCCCTGATCTACTAGAGATGTACTATCACCCCACAAAGATCTGTGTACTTTTACTGTATAGTTTAGGATTTTAGTAGTACCATGTTATGCCGAAATATGGCCCTTACAGTCAAGCATAAAACCAATAAGTACTGCACTACAAACAGTGTAGTGTGTAACTTTCTTTTTTATTGTTTTAAGTCTGTATTGTGAAGAGAGAATAATTGCATTAAATGTAATCCTGAATATTTGGTTATATACATTTTGTATTTACATTTTAGTGTTCAAAACTAGATATTACAATGTGTAAGAACAGAGACGGCAATAACTTTGATAAAACAAACTCCAGACATGGGAAATGGTTTAATGAGAACAAATAACGATTTCAGTATCCATCCATTTTCAACCGCTTTTTCTTGGGGTGGGTCGCGGGGGCAACAGTCTAAGCAAACTCCAAACTTCCCTCTCTCCGGACACTTCCTCCAGTTCAGCCCAGCCCAGGACCTGTTTGCCTTGGGAGACCCTACCAGGGGCATTTAGCCCCCGACAACATAGCTCCCGGGGTCATTCAGGCACACAAACTCCTCCACCACGTTAATGTATGTTTCACACATAAATATTCAGTTTTTGACTGTTCAATGACTTTATATTAAACATTAAACATTTAGTTTCAATATTAAAAGTCACACTTTGGAGTCCTAACAGATGGTAATAAAAGGATTTAATGTGTGTGTGCTTAGTCTCACTCACAGTTTTTTATATGAAAAGTAGCATAATCTGGGCCTGGAACTATGCACTAAAGTCAAGTTATTCATCATCATAGTTGAATCTAAGGCCCATAGAGTATTACAGTATGACATGGTAGTTTTGAATACTAATAAATCCAAAACTATACAGTAAAAATACACGAATCTTTGTGGGGTGATAGTACACATCTAGTAGAACAAGGGGAAAGTGGTCTGAGCCTGGAACTATGCACCAAAGTCTAGTTATTAACGATTAAAGTTGACTATACGGCCCATACAGTTACAGTATGACATAGTACTTTCAAGTACTAATAAATCATAAACTGTACAGTAAAAATATACAGATCTTTGTGGGGTAATAGTACACATCTAGTAGAACAAGGGGAAAGTGGTCTGAGCCTGGAACTATGCACCAAAGTCAAGTTATTGATTATCAAAGTTGACTGTATTACAGTATGACATAGTACTTTCAAGTACTAATAAATCCTAAACTATACAGTAAAAATACATGAATCTTTGTGTGGTGATAGTACACATCTAGTAGAACAAGGGGAAAGTGGTCTGGGCCTGGAACTATGCACCAAAGTCAAGTTATTGATCATTAAAGTTGACTATACGGCCTATACAGTTACAGTATGAACTGGTAGTTTTGAGTACTAATAAATCCAAAACTATACAGTAAAAATATACAGATCTTTGTGGGGTAATAGTACACCTCTAGTAGAACAAGAGGAAAGTGGTCTGAGCCTGGAACTATGCACCAAAGTCAAGTTATTAATGATCAAAGTTGACTGTATTACAGTATGAACTGGTAGTTTTGAGTACTAATAAATCCAAAACTATACAGTAAAAATATACAGATCTTTGTGGGGTAATAGTACACATCTAGTAGAACAAGGGGAAAGTGGTCTGGGCCTGGAACTATGCACCAAAGTCTACTTATTAACGATTAAAGTTGACTATACGGCCCATACAGTTACAGTATGACATGGTAGTTTTGAATACTAATAAATCATAAACTATACAGTAAAAATACATGAATCTTTGTGTGGTGATAGTACACTTCTAGTAGAACAAGGGGAAAGTGGTCTGAGCCTGGAACTATGCACCAAAGTCAAGTTATTAATGATCAAAGTTGACTGTATTACAGTATGAACTGGTAGTTTTGAATACTAATAAATCCAAAACTATACAGTAAAAATACACAAATCTTTGTGGGGTAATAGTACACCTCTAGTAGAACAAGGGGAAAGTGGTCTGAGCCTGGAACTATGCACCAAAGTTAAGTTATTAATTATAAAAGTTTCACAGTATGACATGGTAGTTTTAAATAATAATAAATGCTTAATTTTACAGTAAAAGTATACAGATCTTCATTAGGCGACAGTTTTTCTATATATGCAATATTTTGTTTCGTATTTTTCAATATTTTGAACAGACCAGACGTGTCGCTATGAAAAGAGGAAGTCGCGACGAGCGTGTTTTGTTCTCTGCTGTAAAGCGCGTAATACGGGCGCAAGACGTTTCTGAAGCGCGGCTGAACGACGGATGAACGAACGACGGCTCACTGGACCGCAGTGAAACGCCGCTAACGGGGCTTTCATGCTGAACTAACTGACAAACGAAACCAGCAAACGGAAAGGAAGGCGTTTGCCTCTGCCGGGAGCAAACACGAGCTGCTGCCGCGGGAGGCGCCTGGAGCACGTGCGCTTGGCTCGAGCGTCAGCTGCGGAAGCGTCCACGGCCGAGTCCGGTGAAGAAACCTAGGTTACACGAGCCGCAGGCATGCGCAGTGAGGTCACGTGACTCGAGTAGCGTTTCGTTTCGGTTCGAGGTACTTTCTGTTCGCGATTACTGTACTTAAGGAAGTGTTGTACTTTAATAGTGTTGTATTGTTACACCAACTTAAGAAACAATATTCTGCTTGATTAAACATTTGTATAATTAAAAGTTGGAAAATTAGTAATGGCAGTTGAAGCGTTACTTTACAACTGCACCGTAAATCGACATTATTATTTAGTTATTATCCTGAAAATGACTCCTTCTCCATAACTTTCAGTGCAGAACGTTCTGCAACCACCAGAGGGAAACACGATACGAGGAAAAGTCTGGGTTTCACACTGTACGTATATGAAGTTCTAATCATGATCTTGGACACATAAATGAAAAATTAACATTATCCTGCAGATTAGTGCAGTGCCCTTTTTAATTTTAAGTTACTGTAATTACTGCACTGCAGCTTTTTAGAAATAATAAAAAAATACCACTATATAAAACTAATACATGCTAAACACATTTCAAACCTCTGCATTTATTATTTTATTTATTAAATAATTTATACCCTAAATATAGAAAACAAAACCGTCTAAGAAAAAAATAATGCCGTTAAAAGGACACTACAGGACAGAAAGGAGAAAAGAACAAAGTGAGACAAAGTAAAATAGGTAATGAAACAAAACAATCTTTTTTGTTTTGCTCATCTTGCCAAACTGTATTATTGTATATAGACAGAAATTACAAACTCTTCCTCAGTCTAAAAAATAAAAACGCTCTCTTGTTGCTAAGATCGGCAGCCTCCTTCATCATGAGCGCTGATTGGCCTGCGCCCTGTTGGATCTGGCCAATCAGAAGCCAGAGCGTCCACCAGGCGAATCCATAACCTCTTTTTTTAATCGTCCCTTCTAAATGTATTATCGACACTAGATTTATATGTGAACGCTTTGTGCATCTTGTTCTTTTGTTGTTTTATTTATTTTCTTCCACCTCCATGGAGACATGTTTATAGAAAGCAAGGCATTTGTTGCACACAGAAGGTAAAACGGCTGTGGCAGCGTCAGTACTACCGTTGGGGAAACTAATGAAATGTGATGCGTCGTGTTATTTCAGTTATTTCCCTCAGTGCTGTCATCGACAGACAGGCCCCGTCCTGCAAACAGTGGGTGCCGTTACTGGTTCACGGCTGTAATGGCGGGCTGTCGAGTTCGAAAAGAACAGGGACATTCTCCATTTCCGGTTTGAGAAACGCTTGTTCATTTGGAAGAAATTAAAGTGCGGACGAGTTATAACCCTGTCTTTATTTAATCTCTCCACGCCTGTCATGTAAGCGTTTATGTTTAAGTCTTTATAATTACATATGCATATTCAAACTCCAACTAAAACGTTGCTGCCTAACAGACGAACACTTGTGTGGTGGTTCTTCATTGTCACTGCTTGTGTAAGTTATTACATTAACTGTATTGGGCTCGTTCATGTGAGCATATAAGGTCACTTATTCTAACCTCCGGCCTTTGATTTTTAGTCAAAAGTGGAAATGACTTTTTCTTTCGTTTGACTTGACTCTTATTTTGAAATCTACCCGCGTAGCGCGGCGGAAGTGGGCCGTCTCGTTCCACGTCCGCTTGACGCGCCGCTCTGGCGCTGATGGCGGCGGGGCTCGCGGAGGGTCGCACCGAGGAGGGAGCGCGAGGAGGCGTGGAACCGGAGACGCGGAGAGAGGAGGCCCCGGCGGCGGCGAGCAGCGACGCACAGACCGCCATCACACCGACGGCGGCGGCGGCGCCCTGACGGTGGAAAGGTACGGCTGTTTTGTTGCTTCGCCGCGGGGGACGGCTTTCCGTCAACATAAACACGGTGCTGCGGTCACGGGCTCCGGGACGCGCCGTGTCTCATGTGTGGGAGGATTCTGCGCTTGTCAGATTCGCCTTTGCGGTGATTGTGCGGCGTTCACTGACTGGTGATTAGACATGTTTACCTCTGCAAGGGCTGTCGTTTTACCTGTGCGCGTGCGTGCATGCATGTGCGCGTATGTGTGTGTGCAGCACTGCAGCACGCTGGCACCGCTCTGTAGGAAGTCCTCCGCTCAGACCTGAAGCCTGGAGGTTTGACGGATCACGGAGCTTCGTGCTTTGTTCCAGACGCAGGGACTCACGTCACGGTCTCGTTGTGTGCCGTTGATGGTGTGATGCGTTGAGCTGAGCTCTGGAGTCTGGACTCACCAGCGCCAGTGTCACCTACGGAAGCCAGCGTCCAGCAGCTGCTCTGCAGCGGCTGATGTCAGGGTGAAGAAGTTCACCATCAGCAACGGCTCAAACAAAGAGCCGTTAATGTGGAACAACGGGCGTGTGTCCAGAGCTGACGGGACGTGGACGCAGGAAACAATGCTGGAACTCAGATTCAGCCAGAAGCCTGTTTGATCGCGCAGTGATGACACTCGGTCGGTGGATAATCTGGGGACTGTTTGAGCTGCAGGCTTTTCGTTTTGACTTTAACTGAGGTGTTTCAGTCACTGAAGCACAGACAGATGTCATATTAATGTAGAAACACAGCAGTTGCATAGGGTCCAGGCCAGTGAAGGCATCACGTGAGCGGTGGGAACACATGCATGTGTGCGACATGTGAGGGAGCACTGTGCTTTGAGCCGCAGCGGTGCTGAATTTCAAACAGGCCTCTCGTAGTGGACGCTTCAGCTGCGTCTGACGTGCTGTCCAGCTCTCATCAATCAACTATTGTCTGCTTTCTCCTCTCTCCAGTACAGAACCTCCTGTTGCCTCCATCCTGTGCCGCTCCACCAGCAGGTCCTTGTCCTCCAGGGTTTGCTAGCAGAGGATACATCAGCTCGCCTGGAACGACACCCTGAGCGCATTAGGCCGATTTACGCAGACCTCCCACGTCCGAGGCCCTGAATCCTCCACAGGCGTCGTAGTCGCTGGCAATGAGCCCAGGACGTCTCTGACCCACTGGTCATTCTGGCAGAATCTCCACCGTTAAATTCTCTCAGCTGCTCTGAACATGTAGATTAGATATTTACCTCCTGAAGCTACTTCTTGTTAGCAGCTAATCGCTAACACACTGAGCTGAACACATATTTTTTCCCCCAAAGATTCAGTGAAAAACCAAATCACCTGAAAATGTAGAGCGAGTCCGCCCAGGACCACGTGCTCAGCGGCTAGCGGCTGCTCAGCGGCTAGCGGCTGCTCAGCGGCTAGCGGCTGCTCAGCGGCTAGCGGCTGCTCAGCGGCTAGCGGCTGCTCAGCGGCTAGCGGCTGCTCAGCGGCTAGCGGCTGCTCAGCGGCTAGCGGCTAGCGGCTGCTCAGCGGCTAGCGGCTGCTCAGCGGCTAGCGGCTAGCGGCTGCTCAGCGGCTAGCGGCTAGCGGCTGCTCAGCGGCTAGCGGCTGCTCAGCGGCTAGCGGCTGCCCAGCGGCTAGCGGCTGCCCAGCGGCTAGCGGCTGCTCAGCGGCTAGTGGTGGGAGGGAGACGGTGGCGTGGGGCTGAGTCCAGACAGAGCAGGGGTGCGATGGAGTACCACTCCGGTGGCAGCCTGCCCCTGCTGGGGAGACCGCGGTACTGCCCCGGGGCCAGCGCCAACGGGGGATACTTGTGTGAAACGGGTCACTGCTGTGGAGAGACGGGCTGCTGCACCTACTACTACGAGCTCTGGTGTAAGTGGCCTCTGGAGTGAAGCCCTGGCTCTTGGCTGATGTTCTGTAGGTTCTGTAACGGGGCCTGTGTGTGCAGGGTTCTGGCTGCTGTGGACCGTCCTCATCCTGTTCAGCTGTTGCTGTGCCTACAGACACCGTCGAGCCAAACTGCGGGTCCAGCAGCAGCAGCGGCAGAGGGAGATCAGCCTGCTGGCCTACCACGGAGCCAACTCCTACCCCTCCTCCATGCTGGACCTCAGTAAGACCTCACTCAGCGTCAGGCAGCGCAGTGCTCGTTGCTTTCAGTGTGTTTGTGTGATCGGTGTCGAGCGATGTGTGGCTGTGCAGCTCAGTGGCAGTTTACAGCTCAGTCTCGAGTTCGCATTAGGATCAGAGCTGACCTTCACATAATAATCCAGGTCAGAGTTTTCCTGGACTTTTTAACCACCTCTCTGTGTTGGCTTCTGTCCAAGGACCTTCAGTTGGTTATTAGAATTATTCCTTCCTGTGATTATGACGTAAAAGCCCACAGTACGACGTATTTTGTGTCCACTTGCTCCATTCCTGTGTTCCAGGTTTCCTGGCGTCCCTGAAGCTGCCGTCGTACGAGGAGGTAGCAGCTCAGCCCTCCACCCCTCCTCCACCCTACAGCTCTGTGTTCACCACCCCCCGATACCCGCAGCCCCCCCGCGCCGCGGACCCCCACCTGCTGACGCAGCACGACCCCCTGCTGCACCGGCCGCTTAGCGATGGTCCCTCCTCCCTGAGCTCCGACAACAGGTGAGCTTTCTGAATGATGGCAGAGTCAGGATGCCATCGTTAGCTTCTGCGTAAAGGCTTTTACCACAATCTTAGCTTGTCTAGTGTCACATTCAGTTCAATTTCTAAACCATTTAGGCCTTAATAAAAGGTGTGGCGGTGGATGAGCTCTGTGCTGCGTCTCCTTCCTGTAGCTCCAGTTGTTCCTGTGACTCCTGCTGCCCGTCATCTCCATGCAGCTCCTCTCTCTCAGCACCTATCACCTATGAGACAGACACTAGCCACGCTTCCACGCCCAGCGAGGCCACGCCCCTCACTCTTGATGTCACCATGGAGACCATCGCCGCCGCCACCTCGTGCTTGGAGGTAAATGAGACGCGGCTTTCTCCTGACAGACTGGTTCCCAGAGGTGCCGTCTGTGATACAGATGCTGCCAGACCACAGGAACCTGTTGCCACGGAGTCATCGGTTCCCAACCAGACTGTTACCGTTGCCCTCGTTACAAGGGCTGCCTCGCCTCTCTCCTCTCCTGGTACTAATGTGGCTGCTGGAACTACATCCCCCATAATGCAACAGTGTGCCCCAGCAGTCAGCACCTGTAGCCTCTGTAACCAACCCAGTCCAAACGTTGCTGATGTACCGCTCCCCTCCATCCAAATAATAACCACAGATGAGTGTCCCCAGATGAACCCAGGCCCCTCAGGCCCAACAGTTAACACGTGTGACGGTCCCACAACCACCAGAACCCCAGAACCCCTAACAAGGACCTTTAACGCAGCCACTGTTCTATCTGGCCCGGTCTCAGTACCAGCCACAGGTGGTGGTGGAAGCTTGGCCACAATGACAGGCTCGACTAGTCCCACAGCCTGTGACCCAAACTCCAGCCTTCTGCTAAAGCCAGCATCTTCAGACCTCAGCCAAAGTCCAATTAGTTCTGACGCAGTACCTACAGACTTGATCCAAGTCACAGAACCAGTATCCACAAACCTTTTTCCCCTGCCAGGCCCAGTACCTACCAGCCTTACCTGCACTTCACGTGCAGAGTCTACAATAATTACCCATGTTCTGGGAGAGGTACCTACAAACTTGAGCCAAGGCCTAGAACCCGAACCCGAACCCACAAAGGTCACCTCAGTGCCACAAGCACAGTATAAAACCACCTCTGTGCATCATTTCACACTTGATTCCATTCTAAATCTGAAGCCTACTCGTGCTACAGATGCAGCCGCCGCCTCATGTGAGCCACTCGTGTGCCAGAACACAGAACCTTCTAGTGGCTCAGCTGTGGTTCTAGTTCCTCCCAGCCCAGAGTCTGCAGCTGTTGGTCCTGTTGTATTTGACCTTGATCCCTCTGCCCAGGCTTTTCATAGGCCTGGTTCTGGTTCTGCTCCTCCTTCCTCTCCCAGCTCTTTCTGCCCGGCCATAAACATAGAGTCTGAAGCCTCCCTTGCTCCTGTTCAAACACCCTCCCCCGCTCTCTCCCCAACCCCGCCCCCACGCCTTCCTTCTCCTTCCGCCTCCCTTCCTGCTCCATCTTTACTTCTGGATCCTCTCACTGCTCTGCACCAGTCAGACAAAGGTGGGTCTTCGGGCCATGCGTCCTCGCTGTCTCCCTCACCTCGTGCCACTCAGTCCCCTCCTAAACAGACCCTGTTCTCCCCCTGTGTGGACGTGTTTGAACCGGGGCCTCCAAACTGGAAGGACGGGGAGGAGGATCATGAGGAGGAGGGTAATGAAGACGAGGATGAGGATGACGTTGCAGCTGATGAGAGCCAGTATAGACATCGTCGACTGACCGGGGATTCTGGAATCGAGGTATGTAGGTGTCGGGTGGACGAGGAAGATGAGGAAGAGGAGGACGATGAAGAGAAGGGGGAAAGGATGAAAGAGGGTAGGAGAGGAGGAGGGGGGGAGAAGGACGACCCTGATCTCCATGACAGTGTGGACTGCCCTGCCAGGGGTCAGATAATCACAGGGGAGGGACTCACACTGTGTAACCAGCCCCCGACCTCCAGCACCGCACCAACGTCCGAGGACAGCGGCAAAGTTGTCATCGTGATGGAGACGGTGTGATCACCAAGTGGACTGACCTGCACCATCCAAACCAGGGTGAATAGAGGTCAAGTGAAGTGTTACATCACATGTTCAGCAGCTGTCAGTCAGACCAACACGTGCATCAGATGAGGAAACAGGAGCTCATAAACATTAGTGATGGTGTGTTTGCTTCTATAGTGACTGGTTTTAGGAATCTCTGAAAAGTAAAACCTCAGTCTCACAAATACTGCAGTGCTTCTTCATGTTTGAGTTGTCTGGACCGTTGTCAGTCAGTGATGAAACAGCTTGTGAAGCCTGGACAGAGGCGAGGTCTTTGGGAAGTTGGAACTGCTCACATTGAAGCAACCAGTTGTTGGTCGTTGAAGTGATTAGTTGCCCGTCGACCTAAGGAGCCCGTACGGCGCCTGCCTGGTTTTACATTCTGATCCCAATCTGGTTTTCAGGATCCAGTAAGAACACAAAGTTACCAACAACCAGCACATACGTCAACCTTCTCCCCTGTCCTTTAGTTTGTCTTCACCCCATTGTTTTCATGACATAAACCAAACTACAAACACACAATTCACTTGTTTTGGTCTCTGCTTCTGGGACTTCTGGGTCCACAGACCCTTTGTAGCTGTGGTGCTGAGTCGTAGTAGCCATTGTTTCATCCAGTCATCAGCTAGTGTAGTCCTGTCCCGTGTCTGCTGCTCTGCCGAGTCTGCTCATTAGCTAAACCTTAGCCAGTAGCTATGTTAGCATGCTAACGGTGGTTGCTTCCACTGTCTGCTGCACGTGGCCAGATGTTCTCCTGTTTAGTGGGTGATGCTGTAAGGATCGATCATTAATGTGGAAATGTAGCGGTCACACAGTTCACACAGCTGCAGACGTTCCCAGCAGGACCAGTCTGGTCTACAGGCCCCTGACTAATACAACCATGCGCAAGATGTTTGCATCAAAGTCTGCAGACATGTTTCCTGTACATTAAGACTTGGAGCAAACATCAGATTGTCTGTCTGACGTCGGCCGCTACTGAAAAAAGTTGCACATTTAACAGGCAACGCCTCGTTTGTCTCGTCTGATGACGGAGGCTTGGAAACAAATACGCTGTTTAGAAAATGGAGGGAGACGATGTAGGAGGATGATTCACTCTGACTGACAGAGGGAAAACTGATTCATTCATCAGTGGGGATGTTTTTGGCCAAGTCTGTCAGGAAAGCGGAGTTAGGTGGGTGGTTGATGGAAGAGGAGGACGGCGTCTCAGACCTCGCGTTTAACTCCAGCCTCATGCAGAGTTTCATCAGGATCAGTCGGTTTCCTGTGCGTCGGCTTTGACACGTAGAAATCAACAATGGGCACTTTCAGAAAGAAACAAAGCAGCGAACAGAACAGAGGCAGGATCACGTCATCATTCTGTGGCGACACCACAGCTGTGTCTGAACGCCTGCACCCTCCTTCAACAGCATCCAGAGCTCAAAGACTGACTTCACATCGTCCTGCAGAGTTCAGCAACAGGTCGAACTGCTCCTTCAGGGTTTAGTGATGTTTAGTACGCTGTCAGTGCTTGTTTCCTCACTCAAACAATAACGCTACACTATATTTTGTCAATGACATTTGTGTAGTACATGCTGGTGTGTTCAGAAACACCATTAGCTTCGAGCTGAAGTTAGTGAAGAGCAATATTTTTCATCAGCAGGAGTCTGTATGTAAATAATCTTCCCAGAAACATCAAAGCGTGTGAGGTTGGGTTGACAGCAAAGCAATGCACTGTTGGTGCCACTTAGGTGATTGATGTGTTAAGGATGAGGATATGTTGAAACCCCCTGGGAGTCATTCAAAGGCAGCAGCTTTGTAACCATGGACACATGGTACAGTCTTTATTGGGAGCGACACGTCTCTTTCATTGTTTTATACCTTTTGCTACAAAGTGCGTTTGTTTTGCCGGGGTCACGTAATCACACTCATAAATGCATGTTGACATTTAGCGCGTGGGACCTTGGCCACTAAGAGTCCCGCCCCCCGCCGCCTGTAGCTGCAGGTGATTGGTCCATTCTGCTCAGTTCTGGACACGACCGTTTCCCTACACTCCAGTAATTACAGCTTTTATCTAGCGCTTTGCTCTGAACTGGCTGATCTTCCACTCATTTACATTCTGCTGCGAGTGCTCTGAGACTTTTGACACGTTGGTTCCACTAAAAGCCGGTGAACCTCAGCAGTTCCTGGTCAGACTGAAGCCATGAATGTACTGAAGGAACCTGATACCCAGGTGATTCTCAGGCGGGTTTTCATGGATTTAGTGACAGTAATATTCTGGTAGTGTTGATCAAATACCTGAGTAGCCACATTCTCCCCATGATGTTGGATGTGGGTTGTTTGTCTGTTACAGACCATCATGTGTGCAGCGCAATGAATATTTAGTTCCCCACCGGTCTCTGTCTAGTTTAACGTAGGGATTTGTTTTATGTTTCATCATGGCGGTGGCCGTGAGTCCTACTGACGACCCCTGACCCTCGTGTCCACGCTGCAGCCATACTCAGCCTTCCCACACTTCGCCCATTTGTTGCAGTGGCCAGTGTTGGACTTCTTTCCAACAAAAGCAGCGTCCATGGAGAGGCCGGTCAACGTGGGATAAATGACCCCTGGATGTTTTCTGCATGGTCGGTTTGGAAGCTAACATGCACCAGTTGGGAAACGTACACAGATGGATCAAACTTACCTTCCCTTCTGTTTTTTTAAGCCTCTGTGAGTAAGTTTGTAGGAATCTGGACATCAGGTAGCTCACAGATTCTCACAGATTCTCTGATGACGTCTTGTCATGGACTGATCGACTGGATGCAGGCTAAGTGTTTGCCTGAGGACGAAGGAGCTGTCGACACTGAGGGACCGAGCTCCAGGATGACACCCAGCTGTCGATGTTGTGGTTGATGTTGTGGTGGATGGTGTTTTTGTTTACCTGAACTAATAAGGTTATATATCTCCATGGTTACTGAGTGCCATTTCTACTTGACAGCTGTTACTACTTAGCATTAGATAGAGCTGCTCTCGCTCTGTGTGGGTGTGGACTAGGCTAGAATGAGTGGAGAGACGAGGTCAGAGGTATGTCTGTGTTTCAGGTTCCCAAAGGTTCATCAGCTGAGATCAGCCTCCTTCAGGGACGTGAGGGTTGGACCTTCACCTCACAGCACCAGAGGAGTTGTTAAACCCCCCAAACGCTGTCGTTGACTCATCTGTTGAACTCTAATGTTTATCTCAAACATTAGGGCTAATGAAAAATAGCTAAAACTATTTTCTAATTCTAATCTCTATTTTTGAAAACGTCTGGATCTTGGTCTGATCTTCTCTAAGGTCTCTTGGCTCTAGTGGCACCATTGTTCACTTCCTAATGAAGAGATGTAAAATCTTCAGCTGAGTGAAGGCTGAGAAGACTCGAGGCTGATGTTGGGGTGAAACGAAGCATTGGGAACCACACTTTGTCTGTTTTTGTTATGAATTTAACTTTCAGTGGATGAAACATTAAACAATGGTCTTTTCTGTAGAGTTTTGCACTGACTGGGTTCACATCAGCACGTCAGCTCTGGTTTCTATCTATAAAAGCTTCAAACAGCTTTTCTATTGTCAGTAACCGCATTGTACGTTTTGGTGAGAGTTGCTAGTGATGCATCACTGCAGGTTCCCAAGCCATAAATAGAAGTATTCTTTAAATCCATCTGCAAGAGATGTTCAATAGGTTTTACGTGCTTTTACGTTGTTTTTGTGGTGAAAAGTTGGCTTCACACTTTGCCGACATGATACGACCCAGTTATTAGATGCAGCTGTTGGAAGCTTCTCAGACCTTCAGCCCAGAGCTGCTATTTGTTGTCAGCTGGACCTTTTTACCGGTGATTTTGAATTCTTCCTGTCCTTGATCCCCACATGCACATAAAAACCAAGATAACAAACAAGCAAGCAAAGCTTTAGTTGGTTTAATTTGATTAAAAGGTGACAGAACATTGCTGAGGATGTTAAATAGACAATATTAATCCTAAAAAAAAGGCGGAAACAAACCCTAGAAGCCTTTGGATGAACATTAACAAACTATTAGGACACGAAGGAAGCCAAGATTTTAGAACAAACGAGGAGACAATGAGAAGCTGAAGGACAGTTTTCAGCTTGAGTGTGTTTGTTCTCCATTCGTTGTGGACCCAGGACTGACTGAGGAGTGAACCTAGTCAAAGGTCTGTTTAACTCTAGATTTTGGAATCATAATGTTTGATCAATGTTCACATGTTTTGTGAGGAGACTGGAAGCAGTTTCTCATCGAGTGTTTGGCAAAATTAGCGAATTTACTAAAATCTCACTCTGTCGTAGAAGCACTTTCCTCACTGAGCATCGATAGTTTCTTTTTCCAATCTCTTCTGTCTTTCCTGTTTGCAGAGTTGAATTAAGAATCAAAGAGATTTGTCTTTGATTTGAAATTCTTGTAATATGAGAACAATGCTAATTGTTAGTAATACTAACTTAGTGTGTATGTTTGTTTGTTTGTTTGTATGTGTGTGACCTAACTTAACCAGCCTGTTCTAAATGTGTGTGAAGATATTCAATAAAATAAAATGTTAGATTCTGAACCCGTTTGTCTGTTTGTGCAGCGGAGCCACGATCATCCATCTGCTTAGTCATCACATTCCTCCTGGTTTTGATGAGCCTCAGACAAAAGGAATCAATATGTTTACATTTGAATTAACTGAGGAATGTTTTGTTCCGTAGATACAAACATGTCAGAAAGCCTCTAATAAGTAAATCAGAGTCACCTTTACGCTGCTCTATTGGATAAAAGCCTTTTATCTTTCTTTCCTGGTTCTTTGCCCTGACTGTCGTTTACTTTGCTCCATTCTCCCACCCTGGCCTCGGAGTCACCACAACCTTAAAGGGCAACGGCTGCAAGACGACGCCCAGCTGCCCCTGCAGGTTGGGCAGGGGAGCCCCGTCTGGCAGCCTGAAGCTCATTCGCTGCAGCAGAGAGGACAGGAAGAGGAACAGTTCCAGCCTGGCCAGTGATTCGCCAACGCAGACCCGAGGTCCAGCTCCGAATGGCAGGAAGCACGTAGGCGTGACCTTCTGACCCCGGTCGTCAAGAAAACGATCTGGAAAGATGGGAAAGCAAACAGGGTCAGATGAGAAGCTCCTTTAATGTTTGTGCTTGTATGTACTTTACCTGGGTTGAACAGGTCCGGTTTGTCCCAGTGTTGTGGGTCATGATGAATTGACCACATGTTGACCAAGACACGGGTTCCACGGCAGATGGAATGGCCCCCGATGCTACAGGATGGACAGGATGGATCAACATGACGCTGGAAGCTAGCGTGGCCTCCCTGTTAGCTCAGAGGTTTAGCTAACAGCTAAACGTCTGTGAGCACACGCTGCATCAAGTGCAGCAACACGAGGTGCCACTGCTTCATCAGCTCCACATCAGTATTTATCCTTTGCCACTTTTAGCTCCTGTTGAGCTAAACTAATAGACGATACTTTAACGTCTAACTTACTAAACATGAATATTATGCTCTATAGTGTTTAATGTGAAGGCACTTCAACTACTGCAGTGATGCCTGGAGATCCTTAAAGTAACAGGACATGATCCTTGAGACCGGAGCCCACGGAGCCTGTGCCGTTACCTGCTGTCGGTCATGGCCGTGTGTGGGATCAGCACCGGGCTGACGGGCCGGATCCGCATGCCCTCGTTAATGACGCAGTCCAGGTAGGTCAGCTGGCTGCGGTCGGACACGCTCACCGCCCGCTCGGCTCCCACCTTCTCATCCAGCTCCCTCTGGAGCCGGTCCTGCACCTGAGGGTTTCACTCACTCACTGCTGGTTCACAGGGAGCGGCGCTGCCACCGCAGCCTCTTACCTCCGGGTGGTGCAGCAGGTAGGCCAGGATCCACAGCAGCGTGGTGGACGTGGTCTCCACCCCCGCTCCGAACGCCTCCGCCGCCGTCATCAGGACGTGGTCGTCTGTGATGCTCTCGCCCTCCGACCCACGCGACCTTTGACCTCGGCGGCTGCCGCTCTGGCCTTTGAGCAGCGCGTCCAGAAGGTCTCGGGGTTCGCCGTCGCTCAGCGAAGCCTGGACACGGGTCCAAGAGTGACACATTCCTGGAGCCACTCCATCTTCATCAATCATCAGAATCATTGTGGGTCACGGAGCACTGACCTTGTGTTCCTCCAGTTTGCGCGTCAGCAGTCGGTCCCTCACTGTGATACAGTCCTTCAGTTTGCTCAGAACCTTGTTTGGAAGAACCTGAGGGTGGACGCGGGTTAAGGAGCACAGCCAGTATCAACAGTAGGTCCGCGTGCAGGGGGTCGTACCCTGATCCAGGGGTAGATGTCCACCAGCGCTCCGCTGGCGATCGTCTGGACTATGCCATCATTGTACCGGACCACCTCCTGCAGCTCGGCGTCGCCATGGCGATAGGTGGAGCTGAACACCAGCGTGCACACGACGTTGGTGACGGCCCTGATCACGGCAGGCGCGGGGTCAAAGCCTCGCGTCCCTCCAGATAAGAGCTGGACGCACAGGCCGTCCACCGAGGACGAGACTGGAGAGAGATGGAGTCAGAACAGAACCCAGGAGACACGTCTCACACTCCAACTCTCAGCACACGCCGCGGAACCACAGCCTCATCACACACAGTTGTTACTCAGTGAATGAACCGTATAATGAGATGCACCATGGACCTCCGGGTGGAGTCGGTGGAGTTAAACTCAGCTGCTTCTGGACTCAACGTGACAGATGTAGCATGTGTTTGTATTAGCTGTATTTAGTGGTATAATGTGTAGTACTGTAAATGTCTGAAGTACTTGTACGTGAATAAACTTCTCTTAGGTGTTTGCTGTTTTACAGTGTAGTGATGGTGATAAAGCACCGATGTCCTGCAGCCGTCCGGTTCCTTCTCCAAACAGAGCGAAGGAGCTGTGGACCAGGCGGCGGTGGAGCTTCCACCGCGGCGAGTAGTCTGCGAAGGCGATGTCTTTGCCGCCGCGGGTCAGAAGGTCGGTGGTCACCTGCCCAGACGGAGCGTGAGCGGCACATGCAGCTTCATTCAACTACTTTACACTTTTAGATTCTTTTAGATTAGATTTATTATTCATGACAATGAAAACAATCCTGAAGTTCTGTTGATGAACGGAGCTTCTGAGCGTTTGCGTTGTCATAGTAACCGTCACCATGCGCGGCCGTCCGGCGAAGTCCCTCCCTCTGTGCAGCAGCACCTCCCTGGCGTTTTGATGGCCGTTCACCACCACGGTGTAATGAGGCCCGAGGTAGAGGGCGAACAGGGGCCCGAGTCTACGACACAGGCACACTTCACTCACACACGAGCCACACGCTGCTTCACGCTTCGCACTGGTTTGACTGGGAGAAAACACACTTTTGAATCTTGCAAGGAAAAAAGCCAGATACATTTTTGAGTTAAAAACACTAATGAGCATTTTGGAACAAAGCCTTTTACAACTAAACGATGCTTCAAAGACATTAATGAATGATCTGGTCCTTTTAGGTTGTTGACACATTATGGGCCCTTTACAGCAGTAACCAGTGGTAGAGTCTCACCTTTGGGCCAGCTGGCAGAAGAGCAGGTGTGGGGGGAGGCCTCCTCCCAGCCACGGCAGGCTCCCCAGGACCGGGACCCTCGGCAGACACGGGATGGAGGCTCGGGCTTCAGAACCAGGACGACGTGGGATCAGAAAGCAGACCAGCGACACAGAAAGGAAGAAGACGAGGAGCAGCGATGGAGAGAAGGAAGGGAGCAAGGAGAGGAGCTGGGAGAAGGAAGGGAGCGAGGAGAGGAGCTGGGAGAAGGAAGGGAGCGAGGAGAGGAGCTGGGAGAACATGGCTGCGAGGAACTGAAGGCGGAGGCCGAGGGGTCGGCTTTTAAGGAGTCCTCGCACAAAGGAACCTTGGAGGGGTCAAAGGTCACGTGTGGGCCGGCCTCAGACTGACCGTGGGTTTATCTCGCTCAGCCAACCTTGATGTTATCAGCTGTCAGACGTCCGTGGGCAGCGTCGCATCCGTTATGAGGCTTCAGCGTCGAGACGGAGCGTTTACGTCAGGAGACGAAGAACCAGGAGGACGTGGGGTCTTCTTTTACTGTGATCATAAGGGATATGTTGTTATAATGTTGTTGGATTGTTATGCTGTTGTTATATTGTTATAAAGTTGTTGTGTTGTTATAATTATGTTATGTTGTTGTGTAGTTCTTTTGTTATGTTGTTATGTTCTTATGTTGTTGTTATGCTGTTATAATTTTGTTGTGTTCTTATGTTGTTGTTATGCTGTTATAATGTGGTTGTGTTCTTATGTTGCTGTTGTGTTGTGTTATGTTGTTATAATGTTGTTGTTGTGTTGTCTCGTTCTGTACCCTTCCTTTTGACCTTTTGTGTCTCTTGGACTGATTACGTTGTGTATATTCCCTTCTGACCTACACACGTGTCTCGTCGCTGGTCTGAAGCAGTCTAGCCAGAGCCGCCTAGTGGCCGAGCGAGGAACTACAGCAGGATCCGCTGCAGACCTTCTAATGCAGAAGTCCTGAGCCGCTGGTGCTCTGGGGGTTTTTACCGCTTTGTTGTCGTTTGTTTGTTTCAGTGAATAATTAGGGAACAGGTGACGTCCGTCAGTGTGAACAAAGTGTGTGCAGTGAGGAGAGTGTGATGAATGTGAACGTCAAAGATCCACTGTGGACTGCGAGCGTCTGACCCGTTTGCTGTTCGACGCGTGAGAACGGCTGCAGACGAACGCGTCTGACGCCACGCAGCGTGAATGTGTGTGATGTGTAACAGGTGGAGGCGGCGCCATGGCAACAGCCTCCTCCCTCCCCCACGCTCACATCCTTCCATCACCCTGCATGTCGCGCTCAGTCCATGCTCCTGCGAGCGTCCGCTTCTCTCTGCGTCGTCAGCTGATTGGTCGCGCGTCGCTGTGATTTGTCTCAGACAAAGGTCCAGCACTATTTTTGTCAGTCTGGTTGCAAACACACGCAAGCGCCGCCTGAACACGGTGCTGAGGAGCAGCCAGCATCCGCAGATGGAGCGTGACCCCAGCTCCACGCGGGGCCAAATGTCCACGCGGGTCCGGTCCACGTCTTCAGGCTCCTCTTGGAGCTAAAAACATGTTTGTGGCTGTTTTTAATCTCTGCAGCTGTTTGCCTTCTTTTTTCATGTCACATTTGTAAACGTGTGGCTCTGTTGTTATTTTGTTTCTTAAACTAAGTCAATGAAATGAACTCAACAGAAAATAAGAAATAGAAACCGTAGACAAATGAACACAGACCGTGAAACGTGACCAGGAGGAAGAGGCAGTGCTTGAAGTCCTCTGTGGGTAAAATACCTGTGACGTTTAACCACCTTGATCTGAATTTTGTGAAAAACTTTTCATTATATTCCTGTAGGATAAATGGACTGACAACGGTTTGCTGACTGTGTTTTGATTTTTAATGGATGACATTGGAGAACAAATATCTCCTGATCTACATATATGTAACGTGACGCTTTGGTTGGACTCAGGACGCGCAGCTTTTCGTATGTCAGGCCTTTACGTGGCTCATGTCTTTGATGCGCGTCTGGTTCCTGACAGCAGGGGGCGCTGCAGCCAGGAGCAAATAAAACGTACAGTTAAGACTCAACGTTATCTTATGGGTTTTAAGTTAGGACTGATACAGTAGAGCTTCAGTTACATAAATAATAAGCAGAAGCATTTTGAACAGCCAGAAGCCGAAGCCTTTGGTCCTGACGTCCTTTTTACATAACTGCCCTGGATGTCGGCTCATTACCATGGCGACAGCATCACTTCGGGTGAATGTTGATGTGCAGGAATGTCATATGTGGGGCAGGAATATGTGATGTTCCCCCTCCCTCCCTTTCTCTCTTCCTCTGTGTTGTCTCTATGTCGCTCGCCCACTCTGCAGCACTGCAGAACTGTCCGTGGTGCTGAAGCAGGTCTCAGTGCGACGCAGCCTGGGAGGAAAACGAAAGGCGGCTCATTTCAACACTCGGCCCCATTTGCTTTAGCGAACGAGTAAATGTTTATTTTTGGAGATAATTAACAGCAATAAGACATTTTCTACTTTCGATGGCAGCAGATTTGTTCAATTCATGATGTCTTGTTCTGGTGGTACCACTCCTCTGACACTGTATTCAGGCCAGCGCTAGCATTAATATTCCACTGTTGAACGCCTCACTTCATGAGCGTCCGTCTGCCTGGATTTAAATAGAAGCTGCAGTTTAAAGAGGCTCCTGTAACATTTTAGGAGTTGCTGCATTGCTCACAGATCTCAGAGGTTTCGAGACGGCGACAGCATGTGTTGATAACAGACTGTGACCTGCAGGAACCTTTGACCTTTGTTGAAACCTTATAAATCACAAGTTGCTGCATTTCTTCTCCTTCACAATAAAATCCCGCTTTGCTTGATGGGTCCTGGCTGCAGAGGCTGCATTTGAGCCCGTCTGGACCTGGTCTGGGCTCCAGACAGGCTGCACCAGCCTTAGCTTTAGCTGCGCTGCCTGTGAGACTGAGCTCAGGGCAAAGTTACCCACAAACTCAGAAATGAAGAAAAGATGTTTCAGTCCTTCATGCTTTGATGCATCCTGTCAGAAACCACCCTACCATCCACCCTCTCCAACCCTGCACCATCAGTTCATCCATCAGTTCATCCATCAGTTCATCCTTCCATCCATCCATCCATCCATCCATCCATCCATCCATCCATCCATCCATCCATCCTTTCTATCCTCCACCCTCTCCATCCCTCCCTCCATCCTTTCTATCCTCCACCCTATCCCTCCATCCCTCCCTCCATCCTTTCTATCCCCCACCCTCTCCCTCCCTCCCTCCATCCTTTCTATCCTCCACCCTATCCCTCCATCCCTCCCTCCATCCTTTCTATCCTCCACCCTCTCCATCCCTTCCTCCCTCCCTTCCTCCTTCCATCCTTTCTATCCTCCACCCTCTCCATCCCTCCCTCCACCCTCTCCATCCTCCACCCTCTCCCTCCATCCTTCTATCCTCCACCCTCTCCCTCCATCCCTCACTCCCTCCATCCTTTCTATCCTCCACCCTCTCCATCCCTCCCTCCATCATTTCTATCCTCCACCCTCTCCATCCCTCCATCCATCCTTTCTATCCTCCACCCTCTCCATCCCTCCATCCTTTCTATCCTCCAGCCTCTCCATCCCTCCCTCCATCCTTTCTATCCTCCACCCTCTCCATCCTTCTATCCTCCACCCTCTCCATCCCTCCATCCTTTCTATCCTCCAGCCTCTCCATCCCTCCCTCCATCCTTTCTATCCTCCACCCTCTCCATCCTTTCTATCCTCCAGCCTCTCCATCCCTCCCTCCATCCTTTCTATTCTCCACCCTCTCCATCCCTCCCTCCCTCCATCCCTCCCTCCATCCTTTCTATCCTCCAGCCTCTCCATCCCTCCATCCTTTCTATTCTCCAGCCTCTCCATCCCTCCCTCCATCCTTTCTATCCTCCACCCTCTCCATCCTTTCTATCCTCCACCCTCTCCATCCCTCCCTCCATCCTTTCTACCCTCCACCCTCTCCATCCTTTCTACCCTCCACCCTCTCCATCCTTTCTATCCTCCACCCTCTCCATCCCTCCATCCTTTCTATCCTCCACCCTCTCCATCCCTCCCTCCATCCTTTCTATCCTCCACCCTCTCCATCCTTTCTATCCTCCACCCTCTCCCTCACTCCCTCCATCCTTTCTATCCTCCACCCTCTCCATCCCTCCCTCCATCATTTCTATCCTCCACCCTCTCCATCCCTCCATCCATCCTTTCTATCCTCCACCCTCTCCATCCCTCCATCCTTTCTATCCTCCACCCTCTCCATCCCTCCCTCCATCCTTTCTATCCTCCACCCTCTCCATCCTTTCTATCCTCCACCCTCTCCATCCCTCCATCCTTTCTATCCTCCAGCCTCTCCATCCCTCCCTCCATCCTTTCTATCCTCCACCCTCTCCATCCTTTCTATCCTCCACCCTCTCCCTCACTCCCTCCATCCTTTCTATCCTCCACCCTCTCCATCCCTCCCTCCATCATTTCTATCCTCCACCCTCTCCATCCCTCCATCCATCCTTTCTATCCTCCACCCTCTCCATCCCTCCATCCTTTCTATCCTCCAGCCTCTCCATCCCTCCCTCCATCCTTTCTATCCTCCACCCTCTCCATCCTTTCTATCCTCCACCCTCTCCCTCCCTCCATCCTTTCTATCCTCCACCCTCTCCATCCCTCCCTCCATCCTTTCTATCCTCCACCCTCTCCATCCCTCCCTCCATCCTTTCTATCCTCCACCCTCTCCATCCCTCCCTCCCTTCCTCCCTCCCTCCTTTCTATCCTCCACCCTCTCCATCCCTCCCTCCATCCTTTCTATCCTCCACCCTCTCCATCCCTCACTCCCCTCCATCCCTCCCTCCATCCTTTCTATCCTCCACCCTCTCCCTCCCTCCATCCTTTCTATCCTCCACCCTCTCCCTCCCTCCATCCTTTCTATCCTCCACCCTCTCCATCCCTCCCTCCATCCTTCCTATCCTCCACCCTCTCCATCCCTCCCTCCATCCTTTCTATCCTCCAGCCTCTCCATCCCTCCCTCCATCCTTTCTATCCTCCACCCTCTCCATCCTTTCTATCCTCCACCCTCTCCATCCCTCCCTCCATCCTTCCTATCCTCCACCCTCTCCATCCCTCCCTCCCTCCCTCCTGGTTGTATAACCTCTCTCCGTGCCTCTCTCTGCTGCCGCAGTGAAGGAAACCCCTCTCTCCTCTCTTGTCTACGTCGCTCTCCCGCCTGTCCTATTATGGTATGGGGATACCCGCCGTCACCACCGGATGCTACCCATATTTGGGCAGGTACGAAGCGCTCGGCGGGGGGAATCCCTCGCGCCGGTGCCAGCCAATTGGAGCAGCAGAGGAGTTACCTAGGAGACGGAGAGTATAAAACGGGCAGCGGGCGAAGGGAGCCCGGCGTCTTCAGCATCACCGAGCGGACGAACAGTGTCTCTCAGTCCGCGCTGACGGATTATCACCTGGACCTCTACCCGCTCAGAACCAGCTTTGCTCCGGCTCAGCAGCAGCTCACACGCATTAGCCGTAATCAGTTCACGCAGCGATGCTTCTGGAGCGCGAGGACAGCTTCATGTCGGAGTTCGAGGACGCGTGCAGCGCCTGGGTGGACAGCGTGGGCTCGAGCCCCAGCGACGGCGCGGACTCTGACGTGGGCTCCCCTTTCTGCCAAGGTGCGTGTCTCCATCAGTGCGTCACTGCGTGCGTGGTTCGTTCTGGGTAGAACCCGTCTCAGAATAATAGCCGTCATCCAGATGTGGCGCTGCAGATGCGTCTTCACACCGTGTTGATTTGCTCTGCTGATCTGATATTATGCAATAACAGCCCCCCCCCCCTCTCTTCCCCCCCCCCCCCCTCCTCTCTCCAGTTTTCTCTCCGGGAACCGACGCCTCTGACTCAGATTTCTTCTCGGACTTCAGCGACTGCTCTTCGGATACGCTGTCTCCGTCCCTCGGCGACACCGGCGGCTTCTTCGCGGAGCCGGAGCCCACGGCCGCAGCGGCGGGTCTGAGCAGCACCGCAGACGCGATCCTCAACATGATCACCGAGATCGTCGGCATCTGCACGGAGATGGAGCACCAGGGCGACGCCGTGCGCGCGCCCCCCGCGGCGCCGGCCTCGCCTTCGCCCCCGCTGGTCTCTCCGTGCACGAGCACGGCTCCGGCGCCCCCCGCCCCCGCCCCCGCCGCTCAGCCGCTGGTGGTGGTTAAGAGCGAGGTCGGGACCTCCAGCTGCGGCAGCGGGTGCGCACAGCCCTCCATGACCGGGGTCGACGCGCTGTTCCCGCTCGGAGCCGACTGCCTGCTGCCGCTCTCGGCTCTGGAGCAACAGGTGGACGCGGCGGATCTCATCGACGCTCTGCTGAGCTCCGAGTCCGGCCCGGGCGAGCAGAGGCCGGGCTGCGAGGTGAAGCAGGAGCCGCTGGGGCTGGAGGAGTGGCTGAAGAGCCTGGCGGCCGCTCCCGTTGCCGGGGGAGATCCCGGCAGCTACGTCATCAGCAGGCCGTTCGTCAAGACGGAGCTCGTGCAGAACGGGAACGACCTCCACTTCCCCCCCGCCCCCCTCCCCTCCACGCTGGACGCTCAGCTGCTCTCCTCCCTCCTGCAGGGCGCGTTCCCGATAGTCAACATCAGCGGCGTGCACGCGACAGGAGCCCCCAAAGTGCCACGCGGGGGCAGAAGAGCTCCCGCCAAGAACGGCCTGAAGGTGAAGCCGTTTCCCTGCTCCGTGCAGGGCTGCGAGCGCCGCTTCTCGCGCTCGGATGAACTGAACAGGCACGTGCGCATCCACACCGGCCAGAAGCCCTTCCAGTGCGCCATCTGCGCGCGCAGCTTCAGCCGCAGCGACCACCTGACCACGCACACGCGCACGCACACCGGAGAGAAGCCCTTCTCCTGCGACGTGTGCGGCAAGAGGTTCGCGCGCAGCGACGAGCGGAAGCGGCACGGGCGCGTCCACGTCAAGCAGCAGCTGCGCGCGCAGATGATGGCCGCCTACTCGCTCGCCCTGAACGCGCCTGGCGTGTGAACGAGCTGCCACACATTTACCTGCGAGGCTGCTAAAGCTTCGGGATTTGAACCGACAAACCGTAACGCCGTCAGAGCGACGTTTCAGTGTGACGTCACAGCGTGAAGGTTTTGGGTGAGGAGGTGTTTGCGTCCGAGCTGCGCATCCGCTGAAGGCGCATGTTGTCACCGCTGCAGGAGGTCGAGGACTCAGAGGAGGTGGTTCTGGTATTCTTCCCGACGGCGTCCGGTTCTGACCCGGACCAGCTGGTTTACCTCCTGCTCATCTTCATCATCATCATCATGGTGCTCTGAACTTTCAAACGTCCGTTTATTGGAAAGCTTCTGGCCTGATGTGACTCTGAACGTGTACAAAGACTTTGAAGGAGCAACGTCTCACTGTAAAATATACATTTTCTACTTCTCTGCATGAGGATGTGAACAGTGAAGAACGTGGATGTCGTGCTTCTGGTCTGTTGTGACTCAGATATTTTTATGTCAATGCTTCTCTATGACATGACTGAGGAGTTCTATGTTTGTATCATAGCTCTATTTTTCTAGATGGTTTGTTTACCTCTTTACACTGTCACTGTTTTACAATCAGAGTGTATATATTTATAGAGAAGACGCCACATTTCTATGGTGGATCAATGTGCAATGATGTCACTTTTCTATGGACTGATTGTAGCTGCTGTGAGGACTGTGCGGTTCCACTGTCTGCAGCTTGGTGGGAGCTGTGCAGGTTTCCTGTTCCCTCGTTCTACATGGAGGCTGCTGCTGCTGCTGTCGCTGTCAATAAACAAACAAACAAACCATCAGCAAACCGGTCTGAGAGCTTCTATCAACATCAGACGCGCTCTTCATCATCACACCCATCCTCATCATCGTCGTCATCATGTCCTCGTGATTCTTTTGTCATTGTCATCATCACTGTCTTTGCTGTTATTGTCCTTCTTGTTCTTTACATCTTCGCCCTCGTCAGCACCATCGTCTTCATCAGCATCGTGCAGTCTGAGTCGCTGCTCCTGTCATCGCTACGTCATCCTGTTCATCACTGTCACTGTCAAAGTCCCCTTCATCAACTTTGTCTTCTGCATTCTTGTGTCCGTTTTATCTTTCTTAGCATCAGTTCCACTTAATTTGACATCCATCTCATTATAATCATCATCATCATCATCATCATCGCACAGATTCCTGTACTTCCTGATCCATTCAACAACATGATGCTGTTGCCAGGCAACAAACACTACTATTAGTCCTCTCAGTATAACAGTGCGTCCAGATCTATGAACTGTGAAGGTCGTGTTGCCATGGAAACCGGTTTCATCCAGTTTTAGTTTCACAGTAAAAAAATGTGCAAACTCCTCTGACTCACTTCATCAGAATCAGAATCAACAGCCTGATTCTTTTCAAGCTGCAGTAACTCAGTGTCTTTATCATCAGCCGTTTACCAATGGAGTTTCATTTGTGTTCATCTCTTTTTTATGTATTTTTATGTTTTTGAGTTGTTGCAAATGTGTTTTTAACCTCTTATGGTCACCTTCAGTTCATGTCATGTGTTTGTGCATGTTGTGCAACCCTAAACCCGTAGTCTGTGGATCCTCCTGAAGTCATGAATGTTCACACACAGGAGGAGTGCGGGTTCATCCTCAGGGGCTCAGTGGAAATGTGGGGCAGGAGGCCGAGCTCTGTGGCACCGACGGTCACGCAGCCTCTAGACTGGCGTCCACGGCCCCCAGCGCCCCCTAGTGGACGCGGCTGCTCACTGCCACTGAGGAACAGGGAAGCACACGGTCCCTCAGATGCAGCTCTAAAACCTAATCTGTGCTGAAGAGAAGCTATGTAAATAAACTGGACTGAATCCTGTTCCATTAAAACCCTTCTGCTGGTCACTGTGGCCACTGGCTGCTTTGATCTGTGCTGCTGTGATAATAATAAAGCAGATTCGTGGCAGGTTACTGAATATCACAGCTCAAGGCTAATTCATAAAACCGCTAAATGCCATGTTTGATGAATGTCAGCTTTAGTTGAGAAATGTTCCTGTGCTTAAAGTGCATCACAAATTTAAATGTTCATTTGAATCTAACAATGCAATAGAATCTCTGCAGTAACGAATCGTACTCAACAGATTTACAGGCAGAACCAAAAACAACAGGGAAGTGGAAACACTGCAGAACTAAAATATCCACAGTCACGTTAGAGACATTAGAGTCAGCACAGCCTTTATATGGTTTTAACACACAGTAAAAACATGGATCCAGTTCACTGCCTGAAGTCTGGAACACGTGTACGTGAAAGATGATGAAGTGTGACTCGTACTCACAACAAACACCTCCATCAGGATGATGAGCGACGAAGGACGTTCTGCCTCGACTGAAGGCTAGAATCAAACAGAGGAACCAGAGAGAACCCTCAGAGAACGAGGACAGAGCGTCTGCACCAAAACCAGTGAAAGGAGGCTTCAAGGTTCCTTTGAATCGTGACCTCTGACCTCTGACCTCTGACAGGAGAGGACATTAAGCAGACTAACATGTCCTGGTTGAAACCCTGCAGCCTGGTGTCCTCCAGGGTCCAGTCCTCCAGGGTCCGTCCTCCAGGGTCCAGTCCTCCAGGGTCCGTCCTCCAGGGTCCGTCCTCCAGGGTCCAGTCCTCCAGGGTCCAGTCCTCCAGGGTCCGTCCTCCAGGGTCCAGTCCTCCAGGGTCCGTCCTCCAGGGTCCGTCCTCCACGGTCCAGTCCTCCAGGGTCCGTCCTCCACGGTCCAGTCCTCCAGGGTCCAGTCCTCCAGGGTCCGTCCTCCAGGGTCCAGTCCTCCAGGGTCCGTCCTCCACGGGTCCGTCCTCCAGGGTCCAGTCCTCCAGGGTCCAGTCCTCCAGGGTCCGTCCTCCAGGGTCCAGTCCTCCAGGGTCCAGTCCTCCAGGGTCCGTCCTCCAGGGTCCAGTCCTCCAGGGTCCAGTCCTCCAGGGTCCGTCCTCCAGGGTCCTGGTCCCTCTGGGCTCCACATCATCATTATTCAGAGGATGCTCAGACTCACCTGGACACAGAAACCTGTGTTAAAACCTGCAGACTGAATGATTCAGAACCTATGATCAGGAGAAGTTCCTCAGCCAGCAGCGACGGTAACAGCTGGTACAGATGTTTTCACTCATAAAGTAAACAAAGCCTCCACCACTTTAATTGGTTTATTAATAACTGGATCCGTCATTAATGTGAGTGACGCTGATGAACTTTGTTTAAACCCACGCCCACTCCTCCGTACGCCGTCGTCTGCACATCTGGACTGACACGTCACGCGGCTCTTACGTCAGCAGCACGCGGTGGCTGCACACCACGAGGGGAGGGGGCGGGGCGGCGGTTGAGACGCTCGCCGCCTGAAACGTTTCCCGCCGCTGCGCCACCTGCACGAGACCGTTACGGTTCCGGACCGCGTGGACTCGTGGATCCGCCGCCGCGCGAGCCTGGAGCCGGAAACTTGGAAACTATGGCAACGGGTTTTATCAGGAGGAAGAGCGAGTGACGCACGGTCCAGCGCAGGTGAGTTTCCTGAAATGAAGGTGTTGAATAAACGGTCTTAACATTTATGAGACGACTAATAACTGACGTAAATGACTAGAAAACGTTCTACTACTGCACTTAATCAGATGTGATGTGTTTAAATGCTCCCAAATACAGCGTCAAAACAGAAAAATGGCCATTTTAATCAAAATGTTTTTTTATTTATTTGCTGTAGTTAGAATTAATTAAATCTCTGCCGGTAAATTAATGTAATTGTTAAATCTCAGAAACTCTACACAAACGCTTCTGTTGCTGTTTTAACAAACTACTTTAGACTTAAAGACATCTTGATTGGATTTTGTTGGAGAAAAGCTGTTTCGTGCTTTGGAGCTGAATCACTGAGAGCTGACTGTTGAAGCATGATGTTGGACGCTCACTTTGTGGATGAGCATTTCCTCCGTCTATGGTCCACGTCCAGTCCATGAAGCTGTGGCGGCCATCTTGGTTTGGAGGCTTGTGTGTTACATAGGAGCTCAGCACTTTGCTTTATTCACACAAAGTTGAGGCTGATCACAGACACATTTAAATGTGTGCTGAATGGATTCAGACCTGCAGTCCTCACGTCATCCAGTCAAAGTCATTCTGTGTGTCTGTTGTCTGTGCCTCCGGGTTAAAGGAGGTCAGACGTTCCTTTCTTCCTGCTCATCCATCCGTGGCTAACGTTGCTCAGCGTTGACCTCAGGACGCTGTCAGAGGGTGAAGACGTGTCAGCTTCTGCTCTGTTGGACCTGACATTAGGACGTGTGATATTTAAACTGCCACAATGATTCATAAACCAGAATTGGGTCAAATGTACAGATTCCGGTCTCATTAAATCTTTATGTCCATACAATCAATTATGCAGCACACATCCTGACCCAGTTTCTGCAGGTTTACACCTTGTTTCACTGTTTCCTGAATCGCTCAGGTCTGCAGCTCCCTGCTGAACATGTCTTCCTCCTCCTCCTCATCCTCGGAGCTGCCCTACTTTTGCCCTCGCTGTGGTGACGAGCTTCGTTTCTGGTCCGTACCTGAGCTCCGGGCTCACCTGGTCAGCCGACACACCTATGACACGCTGCTGGTGCTGTCACAGGTGATTTAGACCAAGCTCTAAAGTGTGCAGTGCCGATGGACCTCCTGTTACAACATTCCGGTTCTAGGTTCATGTGATATTACTGATCTACTTGTCTAATCTGCTACACATTAACTGGGTAATGAACAGGAGGTTTTTGTTATCAGTAATGAGTTCATTTAAAATCAGGTGCGTTTGGTCCCACGTTTCAGGCTCGGGCCAGAAGCTCCAGACCCGCGGGTCTCCTCCCGCTGCCCGGTCCGCCCGGCTCCGCTGAGCAGGGCTCTTTTCTAGGCCTCCCTCTGCCACCGGCCTGCCTGGACCTCGCATCCTCGTCTGCATCCGTCCAGCTCCTCAGGGGGATGTTTGGTCCGGCGGACCACGCTCCGGTGGAGGCGTCCACGGCCCTGGCCCTCCCCGGGACCCGCCTCAGTGAGGGGGTGGTGGAGTTTGGGCTGGCTGTGGGGATCGGGCTGGAGGAGCGACTGGCGCTGGACCGTAAAATCAGCCGGACGTTCGCAGAGGTGGAGGAGAGAGTGAACCGGCGTATGGGCCGACTGAGGGTAGAGCTACAGAAGAAGGAGGCGCAGTTGGAGTGCGAGAGGCTGGATGGGGAGCGACTGAGGAGGGAGAAGCAGGAGGTGGAGGAGAGGGCAGCATACCTGTCCAGACAGGTGAGGAAGCAGCTGCTTCACTGCTTCTGTTCCTGTTCCTGCTCAGATGTTTAGTAGTGTCTCATTCATCCATCAGGTCTCAGCTGCCGTGGAGATGATGGAGCGATTAAAGACAGATCTGCAGGAAAAGGAGGCAGAGCTGAGTGAACGGCAGCAGTCAGTACCTTCTACATGAGCTGCTGAGGCTCCTTCACAGCTTCATTCCTTTGTCTCTGAACCCTCCTCCTGTGTTGTTTGTGTAAAATGGACTGATTGGCCTCAGCATAATGTCACAGGACACATGTCTGAGCCGCAGGCTGCACACAGAGGCCACGTCACGTCTCGTCTCGTCTCGTCTGCCTCACTGAGCCCTGCTTCTGTCTGGTTAATACGAGCGGCCGTGAAGGCGAGTCAGCGTTAGGGCAGTGAAGGCGAGTCAGCGTTAGGGCAGTGAAGGCGAGTCAGTGTTAGGGCCATGGAGGCGAGTCAGTGTTAGGGCCATGGAGGCGAGTCAGTGTTAGGACAGTATGTGAGTCAGTGTTAGGGCAGTGAAGGCGAGTCAGTGTTAGGGCAGTGAAGGCGAGTCAGTGTTAGGGCAGTGAAGGCGAGTCAGTGTTAGGACAGTGAAGGTGAGTCAGTGTTGGGACAGTATGTGAGTCAGTGTTAGGACAGTGAAGGCGAGTCAGTGTTAGGACAGTATGTGAGTCAGTGTTGGGGCAGTGAAGGCGAGTCAGCGTTAGGACAGTGAAGGTGAGTCAGTGTTAGGGCAGTGAAGGCGAGTCAGCGTTAGGACAGTGAAGGTGAGTCAGTGTTAGGACAGTGAAGGTGAGTCAGTGTTAGGGCCATGGAGGCGAGTCAGCGTTAGGACAGTGAAGGCGAGTCAGCGTTAGGACAGTGAAGATGAGTCAGTGTTAGGGCAGTGAAGGCGAGTCAGCGTTAGGACAGTGAAGGTGAGTCAGTGTTAGGACAGTGAAGGTGAGTCAGTGTTAGGGCCATGGAGGCGAGTCAGCGTTAGGACAGTGAAGGCGAGTCAGCGTTAGGACAGTGAAGGCGAGTCAGCGTTAGGACAGTGAAGGTGAGTCAGTGTTAGGACAGTGAAGGTGAGTCAGTGTTAGGGCCATGGAGGCGAGTCAGTGTTGGGACAGTATGTGAGTCAGTGTTAGGGCCATGGAGGCGAGTCGGCCTCAGGTCCTATGTAATGATCACGTTACATGTACATCTCAGTACAGCTGTTATTTCCATTATTACAGCTCGCCGCATACGTACGTCTTAATTAGAACCACGGGGTCGTGTCTTCACTGCATTTATGTGTTTTGCAGGGAGATGGTCGACGTCGAGTGTTTTCTGAGGGACACGGCTGAGAAAGAGGCCGAGGCCAAGTCCAGGCTGCAGGTACGGATGGAGGCGGGGCTCCGCTCACCCGCCGCGGCCGAGGCCTGACGCTCCATTCGTTTTGGCAGGTGTTCATGGAGACGCTGTTGGCTCGAGCCGAGCGAGCGGAGCGACTACTGCTGCTCAGCTCCCACTCGCATCCCAACCACTGCACGCATGCACCAGGAGGCAGCGGCTCTGATGACATCATCACAAACAAGATGCAGGAAACCGTGGGCAACCGGGTGAGAAGCTCCTCACCCTCAGTTTAACATTAACCTGCGTCGCAGCCTTAAGGCCTGCACAGATTAAGAGGCATGAATCTCTTCCTCCAGAGGAGCTACAGCGTCTCAGGCTCCTGCAGACTGAGGGACCGGCCCGTCAGCCTCCATCCCCACAGGTACCAGAACAGGGCAGGGAGTCAGAGAGAAACCCGTTCTGACTGGACTCACACCTATGACTTATTACCTGCCTCTGACCGGGGCGCCACCCTTCATGTTCTTTGTTTTCCCTCAGTGCTTTTGCTAGTCGTACACGGACCTTGTCTCTGGGCTCGGGCGGTTTGGACGGTGACCGCTACGCTGCAGGTGGAGGACGAGAGGAGCGACTCTGGTAAACGAGTCCTGTCGAACCATGAGCCGTCAGAAAACCTCTGTATGGGACGATTTGAACCTTGTCCTCTGTGTTTACAGGTTTGGAGAGGGAGGATGGGGGAACCGTCACCATAGCACGGAGGAGGAGGAGGAGGAGGAGGAGGAGGAGGAGGAGGAGCTCAGACTCTGGAGCAGCGCTGAGCGGAGGAGGTTCATCAGGACACACACACCTGGCTCAGGTGAGCGTCCAGCTGATCCTCCTGTTTCCTGACGCTTCCTGTTCACACCAGAGTCCTCCTTCGTCCTCTCAGATGCCCCTTCATCGCTGTGCTCCACCCCTTCCCGTCGTCATGGTGACAGACAGCTGGAGGCCGACACCCTGAGGCTGAGGGCGGGGCTTTTCTGCGTCTTCCCATATTTGGACGTGCGCTCGTTGCTGCGTGTCGCTGAGGTCTGCTCTGATTGGAGGTTTGTTGCTCGGCACCCGGCGGTTTGGACCCGTCTTCACCTGGAGAACGGCCGAGTGTCGGCTCAGGTACCACTTCAGCGAACGCGTCACATTCATGTTACAGGTCTACACAGCGTGAAGCATGTTGGTTCCAACAGAACCACAGCCAGCGCATGCTGTGATTATGGGCCACTGGTTCTGATCCGTGTCACAGTAGTAACACTCACTGTTTGTTCCCTGTGGCGTCTAGTTCCTGATCACACTGTCACAGTGGTGCACTCAGACGCACACTGTGGTTCTGCACAACCTGAGACCTCGAAGCAGAAGAGCCGGCGAAACGCGAGAGGATTATCACAGGAGCACACGGTGTGCACACACGCACACACAGAAATACATACACACACACACACAAACACACACACACACACACACACACAGAAATACACACACACACACACACACACACACACACATATATAGACACACAAATACACACACACACACACACACACACACACACACACACACACACACAAATACACACACACACACAAATACACACACACATATATAGACACGCATACACATAAATAGACACACACACACACACACACAAATACACACACACATATATAGACACGCACACACACATAAATAGACACACACACACACACACACACACACATACACACACAAACACACATAAATACACACACACGCACACACACACACACACACACACACACACACACACACACACACACACACACACACACACACTAAAAGCAGTGGTTTACAGACATGAGACAACGTGTCGTCACATCTCAGGGATTAAGGACGTAGTAAAGCGCTGCTCACCAGGGAAGAGCTGTTCTTAATCTGTTTTTTCTTCACTGTGGCGCGTTGCCATAGTAACATCTAATTTCAGTAGGAGTTCAGCAGTTGTCCTATTGGTCAGAACGGATAAAGGCACGACCAGAGACGTTAGTATTACAGTGATGAACAGGTCACCAAGGTGTAGACACAGACTAAAGCCGTGCTCCAGGTGCATTGTGGGTGTTGTAGTTGAGCTGACTGGGTGCGTCCTCTCCCAGAGGCAGTGTGGAGCTGGGGGTGGAGGCTGTGCTGAGGTCAGCGGGAGGCAGCCTGCTCCACCTGTGGGTGTCCCAGTGTTCCCACATCCTGACGGACAGGACGCTGTGGTTGACCAGCTGCTACTGCAGGAACCTGCAGACGCTCACGTACAGGTAACGCCCCTCACGGTTCACCTGAGCGTCCACCGACTGACCGCTACCTCTCTACGTGCAGGAGTTCTTCAGACCCGGTGGGTCACGAGGTTCTCTGGGCCCTGGGTGCAGGCTGCAGGAGCATCAGCAGCCTGCAGGTGGCGCCAGCTCACCCATGGTTAGTTATAACGCAGCAGCGATGCCTCAGTGACCTGCAGGTCACAGCTAACGCTAACGCTACGCTAGCTGCTAACACACCTTCCTTCAGCCAACAGCCCACTCGCTTTGGGGAGCGCTGCTTGCAGACGATTGGTCGATGTTGGCCACACCTCCGCTGCCTCGGGGTGGGCGGGGCCAGCTGTGGGACCCGGGGACTGGTCGATGTTGGTGAGTGGAGCCGTTTGTTGTTCCCGTCCTGATGAGTCCAGAGCTGATGCCTGTTGTGTTGGGCGCAGTTCGCTGCTGTGCTCAGCTGCAGGTGCTGGAGCTGGAGCGTTTCAGCGACCTCGGCCTCCAGGCGGCCACGGACCTGTGTGAGGCCGGGCTGACGGCCCTGCAGACGCTGGTCCTGGTGCACACGCCCGTCAGCGGCCAGGCCCTGCTGCACTTCCACAGTGAGACCACGAAGCATGAGATGGACTGGGTCATTAGTGCACGTACACAAACACTCACATCCTCTGTGTGTGCGCAGGCATGTGTCACAACCTCAGGTCCATTGAGCTCGAGGTTTCAGCGTCAGATTACTTCGACGAGCCCCACACTCAGGAAGCTCAACATCTGTTTGGAGAAATCCTCAGCACCCTGAAGGTCAGTGTTACGCCTCAAAAGCTGTTTAACCCCAGAGTTACAACCGGAGCTGAGCTACAAAAGTGTCTGTGATGATGCTGGTTCAGGTTCTCCAGCAGCGTCCGGGGCTGGACTGCGTCCTACGGGTCAAAGCTGAAGGACTGTAAAAACCCTGAACCCTCAGAGCAGATCAGAGTTCAGCTCATCGGTTCTGCTGAGTTCTTGGAGCAGTTGTTGCTGCATCTCTCAACCGGCTCAGCGAAGGTCCGGTCCCAGTCGTCTGTGAAGCTCTCCGTCGCCTGGTTCCACGTCCACCGCAGGTGTCGGAGGGTTTGATCTGAACCACCAGGACAGAACCTGAACCTGAGCTACAGCAGGTGATCCTAAACGGACTGAATGGGACTGGGCCTGAGGTTCTGGGCTGTTTGTCTGGAGACTCAGCGGGTCGGTCCAGGTCCACTGCCTCTGCTCCAGCTGCGGTGTCTGTGTCTGGAGACGTTATCAGGGTTCCAGCACATGTGTATGTATTAATATGATGCGTTCCTTCCACCACGTTTCAGCTTCACCGACTCCACAACCAGAACCTCTTCACATGCTTTAATGTTCACAGCTGTGGGTTCACGAGGAACCTCGTTAAAACAAATCCAGTCTCTTTCAATAATCCTACAACGACGCGATCGCTTCAGGAAAGTGTTGGTTCCACTCAGGGATCATCAGAAGCTACTGGTTTCCAGTCCCTGACTCCACTGGTCATTGAACAGGGTTCATTCCTGACAGGTTCTGGACAATGGGCTGTTTCATTACTCATCAGTATTTGGTGAAACAATAAAATCAAGGGCAAATCAATCCCAGAGCTGCAAAAACACTTTCATGTTAAAGTAAAACCCACATTAGTTTCTTCCACTTCCTTCGTCCTGTCTGAACAGAACCGTTACCTTGAAGCCTTTTGTGATTCTCACTGTAGAGGACTCCTCATCCTTCTTATCAACCCCGTAATGATTTAGTCGTAGCTCCTCCTTCAAATGTGGATGAAAACCTTTGTACTCTGTTTCAAAGCCATAATGGACTGAGGTTTGAGCCAAAGTTCTACCTTCAAGACGAGCACAAATAGTTTGACACCGGACTCCAAAGACCATCTGTCAGCGCTGCAGACGTGTTGGATCCTCTGTGTTTGAACCTACGGCTGCTGAATAAATAAATCCTTTCTCATCGGTGTCAGGAGACTGTTGTTATTGGGCCGATTCCTTGACAAGCATGAAACAGCTCAAATGGAAGTCAGTCCAGTACTGATGGGGTTCCTGGTTTCTAGATGGTGGCGTGCGGTGAGGTTGATGGCTGCGGAGGCACAAAGTCAGACTTTACAACCATGATACCTTAAAAGAGTGTATTTTTACTATTTAATTGTCAGAATGCATTTTACTACTGGCCACATTTCACATTTTATCTTCATTCCTATCTCACCTTAAGGAACATATTTGGTCTTGAAGGAACATATCACATATAGCAGTAAGAGACCTGACCTCTAGCCTCCATGTACAGGATTTTTCATGATTCATACTCATTCTAAGACTCCCCTCACTGACGCCTCACTTCCGGTTTTCTCGCCATATTAGATCATGAAATGTGCAGTTTTAACGATTTTTACTCAGGAGAGTGTTAAGATAATCGAAATTATAAGGAAAAAATATTTTATAACATGTATAACACAGATCAATGGACAGAAACGAGTTTTCATTTTACGCTTTTTTAGTCACGTTATGGTATTGTCAGGCGATGAGGCCCCGCCTCCCCCGCCTCCCTCTGCCTCCCCCGCCTCCCCCCACCCATACCTCACTGGTTCTCAGGGTCTGGAGCTCTGCTCATTAGCACAGGAAGCAGGTCTTCACACGGTTTTGTTAGTTTGGAGTTTCTGTTCCTTTTAGTACATCTGGCTGTAGTCGCCTCCGTGAACCTGGGCTAAACAACAGCTTTGTGACTTTACACATTTGATTATTTAGTTGCTCCAGCAAAACAATGACGATGACACAGAGACTAAAAGCAAAGACTCAGAACGATCACAGACACACAGAACTCAGAACAAGCACCATGAGGAAAAGTGACCACAACCACGATGCGGTTTGTTCCACTTTGTGCTTGTGTTGATTTCTTCACTGTCTTTGTTTATGGGCCTGTGTTTAACCAGTGTTTAACAGAGGCACCTGCTTTAATAACTCCTTTAAAAAAAGCCTGTTGTTTCGACACCTCACTCCGTTTCCTGCTGATGAAACATTAACTTCTGAGCAGAATGCTGATTAGCTCCTGTGAGACAGACGCAGGGCAAAGGTTGCTGTGGGCTGTTTGCTCTGTCGCTACCTGTGGGAGCGCGTAGCCGACCTTTGACCCCAGCAGACGGACGCGGAGCCTGTGACACGGAGCTGGAATCACAGCACGCCGTCGCCGCCATGGTCCTCGTCAGACGGACGCCGCTGCTCCGCTACCTGCTGCTGGCGGCCATGTTGGCTCTGCTGCTCCTCATCAGCTCCTTCTGGCTACGTGAGTGTCGCTGCCGCTGGTCGGCCATGTTGGCTCCTCCTGCCTCCATCACTGGGCACCCTCTGTTCAGTGACGTCCTGAAGCGGACGGTTGGTGGAAATGACATGTGACTGTGTTCACTGACTGTGATTCTCTTACGTAACGTGTCTGTGCTAAGTAACTGTGACTGGTTTGTGTCCTCAGCTCACGGCGGAGGTCCAGACTGTGGCGCCGCCTGGCCGCCGTGTCTGAGCCTCTACCACACGGTAAAAGCAACAATCCTGAACCTTCACTGCTTCAGGCTTCACACGTGGGAGGTGTGAACGCAGCTCCGATGCCTCAGTGTCTGTGTTCATTCAGCCCAGGCCTCCGCGGGTCAGGGAGGCAGCCCCGGTTCTGAAGGAGTGTCCGGGCCAGAGGTTCCAGACCTGGCGTCTCCTGCTGAGCTTAGAGTCCAGTCTGTCGGACGATGACGACGTCCTGCTGGAGCCGTACCTGCAGAGCTGGGACCAGCTCCTCGTGTACAGACCTGTCCTCCTTTCATTCCTCGTTGCTGCTGTTACCGCAGACTGAAGCAGCTCGTCCTTCTCGTTTCCAGCTTCATGGAGTCTCTGGGGGCCGTGGTCCGATTCTTCTCTCAGAAGGTGGAGGAGAAAATCCTGCTGATGCGACAGCTGTCGCTCTCACACGGGGCAGAGGCTCCTTGGAAGCCACTGAGTGGGGTAAGAGAGGGGGAGGCTGGAGGGTGAGGGTGAGAGGATGTGGGGTGAGACAGGCTAGAGGCTGAGGGGAGGAGAGGGGGGCTGGAGGGTGAGGAAGGGTGAGAGGCTAGAGGCTGAGGCTGAGGGTGAGAGGCTAGAGGCTGAGGGTGAGGGGTGAGGCTGAGGGTGAGGCTGAGGCTGAGGGGTGAGGCTGAGGGTGAGGGGGGAGGCTGAGGGTGAGGGGGGAGGCTGAGGGTGAGGCTGAGGCTGAGGGGTGAGGCTGAGGGTGAGGGGGGAGGCTGAGGGTGAGGGGGGAGGCTGAGGGTGAGGCTGAGGGTGAGGGGGGAGGCTGGAATGACCCCGGGGCTGACGCTGTCCTCTGTGTGGAGGCCTACCGCTCCGTGGGCTCCATGGTGGAGGCGGAGCTGGGAGCAGGAATGGTGGACTTCTCGCGGCGCTCGGACTCCGGCTGCCGGACGCTGCTGCGCCTGCACCGCTCGCTGCTGTGGCTCAAGCTGATGTTGGAGGGTTTGGCTGAAGGGCCGGACGCAGCAGGAAGGTTCAAAACGCCAGGAGAGCTCGGCAGGTAGGAGTGAAAACCCAAGAAGAACCTACGTGTTCTTGGTTCTGCAACGTTCTCACGATTCCACCTGGTTCCTCACGGCTCCTCTCGGCTCCTCCCGGTTCCTCCTGGTTCCTCCTGGCTCCATGTGGTTCAACCCTGGTTCCACCCGGCTCCTCCCGGCTCCTCCCGGCTCCACCCGGTTCCTCCTGGTTCCTCTCGGCTCCTCTCGGCCCCTCCCGGTTCCACCCGGTTCCTCTCGGTTCCTCCCGGCCCCTCCCGGTCCTCAGGCAGGCCTACCAGCAGGCGCTGGCCCCCCACCACCCCTGGATGCTGCGCCGCGCGGCGGAGCTGCTGTTCGTGGCGCTGCCGGAGCGCGGCTTCTTCCTGCGGCTGGTGTGTGTGGAGCAGCAGGAGGCGGAGCCTGTGCTGCGGGTTCTGGTCCAGGCGCTGACGCGGGTGCACGCGCGGACTCAGCGCATCCTGGCCCGGCGTGGCCTGCTGGAGCTGCCCTGACCCGACCCAGCAGGCCCAGGTAGGCAGGTTCTGTGGGTCCGAGCGGAGCGTGCTGCGTTCAGGAGCAACGGTTACTGGCTGTGAATGGAATCAAACGGCTGAAAAAACGTAAATGAACGTTTAATGAGGGTCTGTTTTCATCAGAGACGCGTTCACAGTAAGAGACACAGACTGGAGCTCCTTTATGGGTTGGTTCTGGTTAAATACAGAACCTCAGTTACTGATTCTGTGCTCAGCATCAAAGCTATAAACTCATATGAAGCTGACGTGTTGTGCGCTGAAGCTAGAGTTTGTAACAGCTGATTGAAGGGAAGCAGCTCGGAACCGGTCCACGTCTCCACACGGCGCTGATCCACGCGTTTCCAACAGCCCATGAGCAGCACTCAGACCCAGCGGCGTCTGCGGCTCCCGGTGGCGTCTTCAGGCAGTGTCTCTGGGTGAAGCCTTCTCACAGGCTGCAGTCGTAGGGTCTCTCCCTGCTGTGGGTCATGTGGACCGTCAGGTGCTCCTGGCGGCAGCGCCGCGTGGACCTGCTGGTGCTGCCGCTGGTGCCGGGCAGCTTGAAGCGCTGCTCCAGGCGTGTTTGACCGGGCCGCCCTGCGTCCGGTGCGTCAGCCCTCACGCCCGCTCCTCTCCAGGAGCAAGTATTCAGGCCGTGGCCGCTTCCTCGCCTGCGGCTCAGCCTCTGGTTTCCACTACTCGTGCTCAGCAGCGCCGCCGGCCTCTGACTCCTGGTCCTGGTTCTGGTCCGGAACCACGCTGTCCGCTTCCTGAGCAGAGCTGCTGCAGGAAGAAGGCACCGTCAGCTCAGCATCTTTATCACCACACGTTAAGGATCTAAACCAGTGCTTCTGTATTATTTTCTCTTGCGCCCCCTGCAGGAGGAAGTAAACATTCCACCCCCTCTCAGAATTCGATAAAAACGCTTTCAGCTTCTGACGTTAGAGATTCAAACCTACAACCTCAGCATCAGCAGCTTAACACGCACCTCTGCACACAGTTAGTGTAGTTATAACACTCCATTACACAGGTTCACCAGTGCAGCGTTAGTTTACTGGAGTAACGTTCACAAAGCGGACGATTGTTGGAGAGTCGTCAACTTATCAGTGTGATTGTGGTGTAATGTCTTTAAGTAACAACTTAACTTAACTAAGACAGTAAACATAGCGGTCTTTCCTCGTCTCCCACCGTAGTCACAGTGAAGCTAATCGCTGCATACGCTTTGTCATATTCCCTCGTCTAAACTTTCAAGAGACTTGCGTTTGTCTCATTATCTCTGTCTGTCTCCTCCTTCTATTTATCCCAGTTAAATACTTCCCTGTGGCTTTTTATCTGCCCTTCACGTGTCTGTGCTGTGTCGTGGTCTGTGGTAAAAACTACCTGCGACCCCCCGGGGGCGCACGCCGCTGTTTGAGAAACACTGATCTAAACCAACATCAACGTTTAACATGTCGTCATCAACGTCCATCCTTCGTCGACGTCTAAGTGTCAGAGCAAAAAGCATCTCACATCAGCCCTAGTTAGTTAATGCAGTTTCAGTGTGAGCCGTTTTACTACGTCCAGTGTTTGTACCATTATTATTATGGTCTGTATCACATCAACATGTCACGTGGTCATGTTTCTGTCTGCAGCCTGTGTCGACCTCCACTCCGGCCTCGGGTCCTCGGGTTCAATCCCAGCAGCGTCAGACGACTGGGTCTGATCAGCGGCGGCGCCGCGACGCTGTGAAAGGCAGAGCTCTTCATCCTCTTCATCCTCTTCGTCTCCCGTCTACAAGAAATCCAAGTTTGAAGAAAACACAAATCTCAGTCGTTTGTTTAGTCAAACTTTTTATTTAACACTGGACTTATTTATTGTCAATAGCAGAAGGTTTATTTATTATTGACTCCATGTTTGTAGCATCTCCATGAAATCAGAAGCTTTTTCTACAGATGTTTAGCCGATGTTGTAGCTGCTAACTCAATAAATGAATCCCCAGATGAACTCAGTGGGTGCTTCATGTACGCGTTACGTGACCTTGGCTCAGACGAACAGCGTCGCGCCGCATCCTGGGCCGGTCTTCAGGCCGCGGTCGATCTCCGCTGCCTCAGGCTCCGCGTCCTGGGCCTCTGCAGCCCCGGCTCAGCCCGAACACGTCCACAGCAGTGTGGCTGCAGCCTGCAGGAAGGTGGACCTGAGCAGCGCCAGGACGTCGGGCTCCTGGACATGAGCTCGACAGCTCAGCTCCTGCGCCGACGACCTCACCCGGACCAGTGGAGGCAGAGGTCCGTCTGCAGATGTTCACCTTCAGGCTGAGGGAGACGTTCAGGCGTCTCCTACCGTCGGTCGAGGCCGCGTCCGGCTGTGAATCCTCCAGCATCAGGACCTGAAAGCAGTCACTGAGCCGAGGTCAGCGGAGCTTCCTCCTCTCAGGGTGACTGGCAGAAGATCAAAGGGTTTCCTTTATTAACCAGGACACTCAAAGGCGGTCATCACACTAGTTTTCCTAGTAGATCCTGAGGTCCAGCGGGTTCAGCAAGTCAGCGCTTCTTCCTGTTTGACTGAACTCTGGGGGAACGCGTTCTGTGGAGCAGCAGGTCAGAACGATCAGTCCCTGAACGTCACAGAGCGGTGGAGCTTCTAATAATCTCATCTGCCTTTTTGCCTTCGCGTGGTTTTACATTCATTCTCAAAATCATTTTCAAATGCAGGATTTAAATAAAGCGATGGATTTAATGATTTAATGCTTCCTTCACCAGCGTTTAGGTCAGTGATCCTGTTACTAAACTTGGGACTGACTGTTGTCACACTGTACAAATCATGCTTGGAAAAATATTAATATGTGAAGTATCAGCACAAGTTTATTATTACAGCTGAAAAACAACAGCTTCCCACCTTGATGCCAGTTCAGAGTCTGGGTCTTTCAGATCTTCCTGTTTCTGTCTGGAGCTCAATGCTGCATCTCCACCGACCCCATCATCATCATCACCATGATCATCATCCCCATCATCATCATCATCATCATCATCATCATCATCATCATCACCACCACCACCACCATCACCATCATCCCCATCATCATCACCACCACCACCACCATCACCATCATCATCATCAAACCACAGGTCCAAACCCAGACTCCCGGTGTCTGCACAGACGTGGAGCAAAGTTGCGTTAAGTTTTAAGTGTTTGTGTAGAAACGTCCCCTCGTGTAGTCATCGTTGACAGACCTTGATGTTGTGTGTGTCGCTGATCGTCTCCTCCCTCCTCACCAGAACCACCTCATCACTGTCCGGCTCCGGGTCGTGACTTTCCATGACAGAGAGACAAAAGTCAGACAAAGTCCAAGCGCCTGCTGTTCGTTTCACGTCTGTAGTTTCCATAAATACATTTCTCTGTTTACTGTATGTGAAACGAATAACAAGTAAACATGTCATAACCAGTTCATTAATACGTAAGTACGGTGAGAAATTCACCTACTACAGATTGATGACAGTGAAACCCAATGCTTTCAATGAATAAATCAATCCACCATGACTTGTTTTAACTTTGAAAAGTTTCCTGTTGCTCATTAAAATAAACAAACTTCCTCCAGAATCGCTCAGTAACACGTTTAGACCCAACACGTTTTTAACTCACCTCTTCGGTCCAGTTTGACCCGCGGCTGCAGAAGTGCCTCCTCTGCCGCTCGATCTCCTGCCTGAAGCCCGACGCCTCCTCCTCGTAGCTGCGGTTCGCTCCAGCATCGCTAGGACCTCCTGCGCCGCCGTGGCCAGTTTCTCGGTCACGATTCCTCGCAGAATCTCCGCTTTAGAGACGGAACCGAGGCCGTCGAGCGTCGCGGAGCCGCCGCTGGTTCTCTTCATCCAGTGAAACATGACTGATGCGCCCACACGCCTTTGCTCAGCTGCAAAATTGTGCTGTTTTGGACTCACGTGCCACCACGAAAACCGTCCGTCCAGAAACAAAAAACAGCGCCGACAGTTCCGTAAACAAGACTGAATCAGCACATTTTGGTCCTCCTTTATAAAAGACAATGCAGTCCAAAAACGTCAGGGATTTATTTGTGAAATCATTAAGAGCAACAATCTGAAAATCTTTGATTGGTTTTTGGTTTCAACCTCTTTAAACTCACCTACAGGTTTCACTATCACTCAGAGCGTCTGTGTCTGTGATGGGCAGCTGTGGATCCAACCCTCCTGCCTGTGCTCTGTTGTTGCTTGTTGTTGCTTGTTGTTGTTGCTGTGCTTTTCTCTCTCTCTATCCTCTCACCCCAACCGGTCGAGGCAGATGGCCGCCCACATCCAGCCTGGTTCTGCTGGAGGTTTCTTCCTCGTTAGAGGGAGTTTTTCCTCTCCACTGTTGCTGTCTTAATTAAATGCTTGCTGTATGTGGGATTTGTTGGGTTTAGTTGTGTGAGGTATTAAACCTTACTTTGTAAAAGTGCCTTGAGATAACCTTTTTTAAATTGGTGCTATATAAATTAAATTGAAATGAAATAAATTGAATTAAAACTTGATGATAATGCTGACATAATCAGACAAGAGAATAACCTTCAACCTTTTAGTGACGCAGTACTTTACTTTTATAAAAACAACTAACAAACATAAAAGGTTTATTCAAAATGTTTTAAAACCCAGTAAATATTGTAGAAATATTTGATTATATAATATATACTTTCTACTGTTTAAGTAAACAGAACAGTGTTATTGATCTCATAAAAACAAAAAGATGCAAAATAGAATGAAACCTAAGCCAATATTGATTTATTGGTTGTAGATGTAGAACAGTGACCTGGGAACCAGTAATGAGTCACAGAATCTTCTCTGAGCTCATCCTTCATGCAGCGTCGGGCACCGAGGTACAACTTCAACATATTTATCGGCATAAACACAGGCAGAATTCAACAAAGCTAAAAATCCCCTTATTTTCAGTTCTTTCAGAATTTGTTTCTTTGAACAGAATTTAAAGTGACGCTAAAAAAAACTATGACTAAAACAATAATTAACAAAACCATTCAGGTGATAATTAAAACAGCTTTGGTTAAACAGGAGAAAACATCTGAACATGAAACAGCAAAGATCCCATTTTGTTACTGAAACATTTCAAATAGACGCAGATGTGACAGTTTGACACTTTTCGCCTGTAATGTTGTGAATTAGGTCTGTGACTGGTGATCTTCATTCTGACCGTCAGTCTCGTGTCTGTGTTGAGGCTCTAACAGGCGTGTCCTGCATGTTTTCGTTTTTCTCACTGTTAAACGGGAGTCTGGGGCTGATGAGAGTCTTTCTCCTGCTTGTGGAGCATCGAAGGACGTTTCTAGACGTGTGTGACCTCGGGTGCTGGCTCGACTGCATCAGGAGCAATAACTAGTTCAAGCTTCATGGTTCATCACTGTGTCAAAGGTGGAGAGAACTGATTAATGGCTGTGTTGAACACGTGTGAGCTCTGAGTCCATGAAATTAACCTTACGACCCAACAACAAAGAAAAGACTCCCAGTAAATAACGCTCACTTAACTGACTTTGAGCTTTAAACATCTGTAACAGGTTCCCAGTTGCCACAGCGCTGCAGACAAACCGACTCTTCTCTGTGGTTTGGTTAAATACCAGCAGCCTCGGTACTGGCTGACTCGGTACAGCTGGTCCGACAGCTGTATGATCAGATTTACTACAACCGCTTCTCCACATAATGGCTCTTCATGTGGGTTTTCAGACAGTGGCTCTGGGTAAAGTCTTTGGGGCAGATGGAGCACTTGTAGGGTCTCTCTCCACTGTGGGTCCTCATATGGATCTTCAGATGAGTTCGCCGAGAGGACGCTTTGCCGCAGACCTTACAGGTGAACCTCTTCTCCCCGGTGTGGGTCCTCGTGTGGACTCTGAGGGTGCTCAGAGCGTTGAAGGCCCGTCCACAGGTGGAGCAGCTGTAGGGCCTCTGGTCAGCGTGGACGATCATGTGCCTCCTCAGAGACGCGGCAGAGGACAGCTCCTTGCCGCACTCGGTGCACAGAGTCTTCTCTTGTCTGCTGTGCGTCTTCAGGTGAGCTTTTAAAACATCCAGTGAACAGAAGGCTTTGCAGCAGACATCGCAGAGGAACGACTTGTCTCTGGCCGCGTGGATCCGCTCATGCGCCTTCATATGTACCAGTCGATTGAACCTCTTCCCACAGACCTGACAGGCGTAACACTTTTGGCTAGTGTGAACAGACCTATGGAGAGATAAACACTTGAAGTAAGCAAAGGTTTTCCCGCAGAGTCCGCAGCGGTAGGGTTTCTCCCCCGTGTGCGTGGTGGCGTGAGCCTCCATCTGGCTTTTGTGGCCAAACGCCTGGTGGCACACGTCACACTTGTAGGGTTTATTCTCTATGTGAGTCAGGCTGTGAAACATCAAACTCTGCTTGGTTGCGTATGCTTTAGGGCAGAGCGCACACCTGAAGGGCTGCTCTGTGCTGTGTAGAGCCGTGTGTTTCTTCAGAGAGCCCAGGGTGAGGAAATACCTCCCACAGATGTTGCAGGCGTGCGTTTTCATGTGAGCGTCCAGGTGGCGCCTCAGCTCCTCCGCACCGTCGGCAGGTGCTCCACACACCCCACACAGCTTTTCTGCGTGGTCCACGTGCCTCCAGGCGTGTTTGAGCAGTATGTTAACGGTTCTATGCAGAGAGCCACAGGCTTTGCAGGAGTAAAAGCCTTCAGCAGTCCTTTCTGGAGGCGACTTCATAGCTGCTGATCTCCTTCTCCTTGAACGTTTGCCTGCTCTCTTCCTCATCGTGACTAAATCCCCGTCAGGTTCACTCTGCTCCTGCTCTTCGTGGTCCTTGTCTGGCTTCCAGTCCACATCTCTGTCGCCACTGTCCACCTCATCATCGTCGCTCTCAGGTGCAGAAGGAGGGGCACTGACTGACGGACTCTCCTGAGCTTCTCCGCCCGCTTGTATCTGTGTTGCAATAGGGTGAAGGCCTTCGCTGCTCTTCTCGTTTCCTACGAGGCCGATGGTGGAGCTGGAAGTGGAACATTTACATTAACTTCACAAACCTTCAGCCTTGTTTGTACGAAACTGACTGACCGTCCGTGACTCACCTTCCATGCGGCTCATCTTCAGCTTCCCTTGTGTTCGAGGAGGAGGGAGGGTCACTGGAGGCTTCATCCTTCCTCTGGGTTGGAGGGTTTTGCTCCTTGTTATTCGCTGATGGCTTTGTCAGCTGTTGAAACAGGTTTAATTACAAATTATGTTGAAACAACAAGATACTGTGAACAAGTCAGGCGCTAACGTTTTCTACTTGGTTGTTTGTTTGAATAGAAAGGGAAACTGTTTAAACCTGATGCTTTGGTTCCTTCATGGACCCCAGCAGAAAAGATGATAGTCTGACATGCAACATCCCAAAAATCCCATGAACCCCATTGGCAACGTGTGAGATTAGAACCGGCTCATTCAGGTTACAGATAGTTTCATGGCTCATTACCTTCCGCCGGACGTAGAGAGCTGATCGTCCATTCCCAGATGCCTTCATGGACCTGTAGATCTCCTCCGGCGTCATGTCCTGGACCTCCAGTCGCTGCAGTCTCTTGTGTTTGTCAGTTAGGAAGGCGTCAAACGGCCAGTTGCCTTTGGGCAGATGAGGGAAGTTGGACCTCAGCATATCCAGGAAGCTGCCCTTTCGTGGACACCGTAGCTTCTGCACTCGACATTTATGGCCTGATGGAGAGAAAGTGGCTGAATTAAATGCACGTTGGACCCTGATCTGAAACCTGAAGTACCTGAAAGCGCGTACCCTTTGTTGCGAGCACGTTGGTCTGGGTGTCATTCAGCAAGCACACCCTGATATGCAGAGGCCTCCTGATCGCTCTGGAGGAGGAAGCCTCTGCTGCTGCTTCTTCTGGCCTCCAGTCATTATCCAAGTCGTCTCCCTGGGTGTGATTCCTCTTCCAGCCTGACGACAGCGACGTGGTTTCCAGCAGGTTCTGACCACCGCCGCTGTGATCGGCGTCGCTCTGAGCTGTGGAGGCACAGCTTGGACCCGGTGCAGCACAAACGCCGTCTGTGTCCGTCGGCTGCTCTGCTGAGCTGCTGGACGCTGCTTCTGCGTCCTTGTTTCCCACCGTTTCCACCGGATCCCTGCAGGTGCTGTGGAAACAGATCAACTGCATCACGTCACAGTCAGACGAAGACCTACTGCTGATCATCAGCTGACCTTCACCTTTTGCTCTCCTCACTCTCATCGTTTGTGGCTGCAGCAGCTTCATGTTTCCTCCTCTGAGGACAAAGGTCTTTCTGGACGTGAGGTCGATCCGCAGGCTGGAAATGAACCCAGGAAACTGATAATGAGTCCCAGATTACCTGATGTAGTCACAGACGTGACTGCAGCGGCGGGAGCAGGCAGGACCCACCCTGGCTCGTATGTAGAGGGCCGAGCGCCCCTTCCCCGTGGACTTGATGGCGGTGTAGACGTTCTCTGGGGTCAGGCTCTTCATTCTCAGAGGGATCAGCCTCCTGCTCGTGTCGGTGGTGAAGGCATCAAAGGCTCCAGTCAGTCGGGGGAAGCTGGACCTCAGGTGATTCAGGAACGCGTCCTCGTCCATCCCCCGGGGGCACTTCAGGTTCCGCACCGCAGAGCTTAACACTAACACCCAGACACACCATTGGTTCGAGTCCTGGCGGTTTGACTCGTTTAGCTCTTTGTTGCTGCTTTTTCTCACCGCCTTTTTTGAGTACGTCAGTCGCTTTGTCCTTCAACAAGCGCACTCGGAAGCGGACCTGCTTTCCCCGCATTACGCTGCACAAGAACGAGCCATCGTGGTCCTCGGCGCTTTCCTGGAGGTGCTTCTCTCCGTCAGAGGCAGAGTCGACGCTAAGAACATGCAGGCCTCTGCTCATCTATTCAGCATTTTATTGACTTGTTTTCAGGTTTCACTCAACCATTTCTGGCCTCATACCTTGTTGATGCTGTAGAATCTTGCTGCTTTTTCTCTTTTTCACAGGTTTGCTGTTGATGTAACAACAGTCAAAGTGAGTAAATGCTTATGATCAGGTGACACGGAGCTGAGCGGCGTTTTGTACCTGGACTCGTATGTACAGGGCCGACCGCCCTTTGCCCGTTGACTTGATGGACTTGCAGACGTTCTCTGGCGTCAGAGCCTTTGGTTTCAGGGGCAACAGTCTCCTGGACGCGTCGGCCGTGAAGGCCTCAAACGGCCCGGTAAAGTGAGGGAAGGCGGCCCTCAGCGCGGCCAGGAAGCTGTCTTCTGTCATGCTCCGAAGACACCGCACCACCTGAATCGGGGACTTAACCACTAACACACAGACAAACACCCTGTCACTCACAAATGTGGGCGTGTCAACAGCTTTTCTCTCTTGTGAACTTACGTCTGGATTTTATGTTCTTCATCAGACACACTCTGAGACGAAGATGATTGGATTTCCTGACTCTGGTTCTCACACACTGATCTCTGGAGAAGAACATGTTAAAGACGATGTCAAGGAAAAATCGGACTCGTGTGTTATAGTTCAGAAGGTGATTCCACGTATGAACCTTCTAGGTGAGATCAGCTGAGCCGGGTTCCTCATGTTCAGGTCTGGGATGCGGCTCTGTGCTGCCGTCTCTGCAGTGGCCGCTCCATCGGTGCCTCCTTTCTCCTCTGCGTGGCCCAAGAATCTGTGACTGCTGACGGTAGCTGAACAGAAGCAGCCGTGGAGTCAGGCTTTGGTCCACTATTTGCTCACCGTGTGGACGTGGGGCTTTTTATCTTACCCTCCTTTGTGAGCGTGCTGATCCGGGCGTCCTTCAGCAAACAGACCATGAGCTGCCGACTGGCCAGTGCTCTAGTGCTTGACGGCTGTGAGCGCGTGAGCCGTCCTGAAGGCTCGTCCTGGTGGTCGGACCTCCCACTGGGCTCTCCTGCAGAGCCGGCGGGTCCGGGCGACGGGGACGGCCTGGTGGCGTCTGTGGCTCCTCCCCTCAGACCGTGGTCGGGGGTCCCCCCGTCACCGTGCTCGGCATCAGAGCGGCCAGGAGACGGGTCTGGACCTTCAGCCCAACTCTCTCCATCATCGTTGTCGGTTTCCACCTGTTGGGCTCCTGAGCTGATGGACACAACGTCTGCGTCCTCACGCTCCACCTTTTCCACAGGATCGCTGCCGACACAGGAGCGTGAACCGAGGGGTTTCAGTAAGTTTCTCATTGACCTAAAGGTGACAACAAACCAAAGCACGTCTCTAGGTTCCAAAGTAGAAGCTGGCTCCAGCTCTGAATCCCACTGTAATGGGAAAAATGGTGCCTTTTTGCATTCGTCATTCTGCATAGTCATCATGCGCTCTGTGACGGTTTAGGTTCAACACTGAACATTCTTACACAAACAACTCATCTCTTTTATCCTGTCATACATCAAGTTTAGACGTCTGATGTTCTGTTTGACTGACTAATGTCTCTGTGTTTTACGCCCTGGACTCCGGCTTGCTCATATTATCTCCTCTCCAGACCCAAACAGAGTGAATCTTGTCTTTGAAGCTTGGTGTTCCTTCCTCTCCAAAAACAAGATGCAGATGATGCATGTGTGAGAGTGTAAACACTCGCACACGCACGCACACAGAGATAAGGCGGTCAAAGCATTTGATTGGACCAAAGAGACATTCCACACGCCAAGGAAAGGGACAGACGACTTGGAGACTTTGGGATCGTTGCATCACACCTCCATGGTGTGTGCTCTGATCTCCCCAGCTGCTTTTTTGATTTGCTTTACTCATTATTTTTTATTATTACAATGAATTGCACAAAAGGACAATTCTCTCCTTTGCCTTTTATTACAAATTTCCTTGACACCCACGGACTGGATGCCACATTCTAATGCTCACACAAGCCAACGACTCACCTTCCATGAGTCCTGGTCTCATCGATGCTCTGCTGTTGATCCTCAGCCTGGACACAAACAAGCAGACGTCAGCTGATTATCTAACATGACTCGAGCAGTTCAAACCTCCAAACGTCTGTTATTGACTCACCTTCAGATGGATGTACAAGGTGGATCCTCCTCCTTCCGCTGACTCCATGTTCTTGTAGATGTTCTCTGGTGTCAGTGATTCTGTTTTCAATGGCCTCGGTTTCCCGGATGCGTCGATGGTGAAGACCTCAAAGGGCCTCATCAGTTGAGGGAAGGTGGAGCTCAGTTGGGACAGGAAGTCGTCCTTCCTCAAGCCCCGAGGACACGTCATCATCCGAACGGAAGAGTTTAGAACTAGCACACGATGAGAATTAACCACAACATTCACTCTGTGAATAACAGCACAATGTCTTTGTTCCTCCTCCAGACTCTTAGCTCATCTGTTCACTTGTCCTGGTTTATCCCTCACGTCCTGTGAGCAGGGTTCTTATTGTAAACTTACCACCTGTTTGGAGCTTGATGGGGTCCGACAGACACACACTGATGGTTATGGGATCCAGTGTCATCATAGACTGAGCTCTGCAAAACATCAGTAATTAAATGTAAAGGATTCCTCGCCTACTTAAAGTAAAGTAAATGTACTGAATGTTCTAACCCTGTGTGTGGGACGAGGTGACTTGGTTCCCTCTGAGGGTTCTGGTCGAACCCGCTGCTCTGCGATGTCTCAGCAGATCCAGCCTCCTCCTTCTCACAGTCAACTCCTGCTTCCTCCGTGCGGCCTGACACATCTGGACTCCCAGCAGCATCTAAGACGATGGAGGCGCTGAATATGTTTTGTACAGCACAGGATGACGTGGCAAAATGAAAGGTGAGGACATACGTGTGTGTGGTCTTTGCTCTGCCTCCACACGGACTGCAGCATAAACAGGCAGCGGTCCAATCTCATCTGGATCAGAGAGAAAGGTTGTGCATGAGTTCAGGTTTAAAAGACATCTACAGCCGAAAGACAGTGGTGAACATCACAAGTTTATTGCAACTTCCATTTTACAGTAACTTGCAGTAAATGCCTTGTACGGTTTGAAAAATATACAAACAAACAAACAAACAAAACCATATTAAATAGTATAAAAGTGTGAACTGGTTGCGTCTTCTCAGTCAAACTGTTCAGCCAATAAACGGCTACGAGCTCAACATGAGACGCTGGAACCTGCTAACGTTTCCCTGTTTGGCAGGTTCATGTGACCAGCGTAGGACTGTGATGGGTTTACACTGAAGCATCCACAGCATCCACAGTGAAGCATCCACAGAAAGCACAGTGAAGCATCCACAGAAAGCACAGTGAAGCATCCACAGAAAGCACAGTGAAGCATCCACAGCAAGCAGTGAAGCATCCACAGAAAGCAGTGAAGCATCCACAGAAAGCAGTGAAGCATCCACAGAAAGCACAGTGAAGCATCCACAGAAAGCAGTGAAGCATCCACAGAAAGCAGTGAAGCATCCACAGAAAGCACACCAGTTCCTGCAGGACTTTAGCAGCACAAAACCATGTGCTGTGTCGTCCAACACTCAGACTTTCATCCATGACAGGAGGATGTGGACGTGTGAATGCTGAGGCTCATGTCTCAACCTAACAGGAGCTGCTGCATTCAAACTCAGTGAGCTGCTGGAAGAACATGGCCACGTGGGAGTTGATGCGCGCCACCTTCCTGTGACCACGCGCCCCGTCCTCGGCTCGAACCCAACGCGAGGGTGCATCTGGTGCCGACGTCCAGATTGATCTTCACCAAAAGTCAAATCTTATCTAAATTAAAACTGAAGCAAGCTCGCGCTCTGCTGCTAATAAGAAAGTGTGACATTTCTCCACGGCCCAGAACAATAACTATAATTTGTCTCTTCATAATATGGAGTTGATTTTCTGACACTTTCTCCTTTGAAAATCTGTTTAGGAGCTTATTGTTAGCAGCTTATTGTTAGTCCTTTTAACTTCACAGAAAGGAATTTCCCCATTGTGGGAAAAATAAAGTTGTATCTTATTTCATCTAATCCATTCAAGTGATGTAATCATAGCTTAACGCCACTAACTAGTAGGAAATTAGTTTTTAAGCTAATCAGTGTAAATGCGGAAGTCACTTAAGCAGATCATCAGTCGTTGAGTAACAGTGTATTTTCACATGTTACACATCAACAGTTTTATTTTTAATGTTCAAGGTCCCATAAATGCTGCAGAAAAGCTGTTTAACGACACACAGAAAAGGTATTTTCAGGACTTTTACAAACAATTTAAATACTTATAGTCCAGGTAGTGGACTAATAGTCCAACTGTGCAGACTTCCTTGAAGACGGAGTGCGCGCGCCCGCACACACACACGTAGAGACTCGGACCTCTGACCCGGAGCTGGTTCTGACATGGTTGGAACTAAAGGGCTGTAAAAGTGCAGCCTGGTCCTGGTGCGTTCAGGGACCGTCACAGCGGGCAGTACTCACCTGGTCGACGCGGCGCGAGCTGAACAACAGTTTCCATTTGCCTCCTTCGCTGCTCGAGGTCCTGTTTCAAGCCCGAAGCCTCCTCTTCGTAGCCTGTTATGGTTCTTTCTACAACAGCGAATATTTCCTCCGCAGCTTTAGTCAGCTTCTCATTGATAAATCCTCTCAGAATTTCCGCCCTGGACGGTTTAGCGTCAGCGGACTCCATCTGGGGAACGTGAACCGCCGTAACATGCTCCATTTGTCATGAAGAAAACCTCGAAAATCTCGTACTTTTGCTTCAAAATACAGGCAGTTGTGTGAAATGTTGTCCGACTAGAAACAACCCACCAGACAGTTCCGCTGTGGCTTGTCTTCAGTTTTACGGCAGCTGGGACCGCGGCAGCACGACGCTGCCGTCTAGAGGCATTAACGTAAAGGGGAGTACGACACGGCTTGGTTGCAGACAAGATGGCGGAACAAGATGGCGGGCGATGTGTGAAAAAAATCCAAGCTTAAAAGCGGAAGTCGCCTTCGTCCTACATAAACCCCAACAGTCTAGACTTCACGCTAAGATCTTTCTAGGGACTCGGTGGATGTATTTCAATGTAATTTAGGTTGTAAATATCGCCATGCTCCAGATTAATTGCATTAAGCTTTTGTTTTGTTTGTTTACGTGTGCATGTTTTGCAGGAAAGTCCTGTGGAGATAAAGGTCAAGAAGGATGGTTAACAAAAGACCCAATCAAATTAAATATCTGTTTTTTTTATCTTACTTTTTCACAAGGCCATTGAGGAAAAAAAATAAAAGGCTAGATTTAAACATTTTCAACCATACATTTTCGAGGATTGAGATAATTCTGTCTCTCCTAGTGTCTATCTGGTTTGGAGGTAACCAGCCCAATTTAACAATAACAGGAACTAATGCAAGAAAGATGGTTTGTTTTGATATTATGGGCCTTTAAAACGTAAAGTAAAACATTTCAAATTCAGATTTTTATAGGTTTGATGAAAAAATAATTTTCTACATTATAATGCCCAGATGTGTAGAAATGCTCCAAGTAACATTGACCCCTACTCATTGTTATTTCTTGTGACTTAGTCTAAAGCTTTGTTAAAAAATCTTTCTGACAGCGGTGCTGAGAGATCCACAGGCACATTCACCCCTGACACCAGCACAAAACCTGAAGAGAGAGAACGAGGGAGAGGATGGAGTCAGAGCAGAAGAGTAGGATGGAGAGAGGACGATGAAAATCAAGAACTACGGAGGCAAAACAAACATGAATACAGTGTTGGTTATTTAAATCAAATGAGATATAAAATACATGAACGTATGTTTGAATGTACTTAAAATACACACATTACACATTCACGGGCAAAAAGTAACAAGAAAGTGTATGTGTTAAACCTATTCTCAATATCTATTATACTAAAGCAAAAGAGGCAGAAAATGTAAATGTTAAAATGTTTAAAGTACTTGAGTAAATGTACAAATTACATCAGTAACTCGTAAAATTAAATAAATGTTATCAATTATGTGACAGTGGCAGTGAGAAACCTTCAGGCACAACATGGCAGTGCTGGTTAGGAAATCACAGTGCTGGTGACGGGGGTGGGGAATCGGGTGATAAATCCATCCAACAGTCTGATGATCTGGTTGTCAGCACTTCAGTCCTCTCCTCTTGTCCTGAACCCATTCTTATTACATCGTTAGTTAGAGGGACAAGCCGACCTAAAACAGAGGCTCTGTTTCTGTGATAACATGGAGCGACTGTCCTGTAGAGGGGTAAGAAGTTGATTTATTATCGGTCATGTATGGTTACGTCACATTAGGACAGTGGTTTTAAACACATGTTGTTCTGTTATGTGCAATTTAACTACAAAATCTTCTCTATTGTAGTGAATTAGCATTCAAACATGAAGGAAGTATTTATTTTAGAATTTACATTTTTAACTGCATTGGTTTGTTTTCTCTATTGTAAACAAAGTTAATAACTATTGTTTAATGATGCCATAGTCTTTACAGTTAACAAAGCTAAATAAGCTGTAAAGCTATATGTCGTTCAATATTACCTTCTTATGGTTCTCCTGACCGAATAAAAGTCAAACTAACATACAATAAATAAAGCATAATTCATCATATGTTATTTTGATCCAGGTGATGGGACTGAGTGATCTACACCACAGATGTGGTGAGTAATGCATTTAATATTGACACTTAATATAATGAATCCTCAGCTCTTTAAGTATGTACATACACATTTTCAGGTAAACTTCAGGCGTCTGACTGGTGCCTCCTGTCACAGAAGCAGGACTTGAACGTGACCATCGGAGGGCAAACGAACGCCCCACAGGACGAGGCCAGTGCTGCGGTGTGTGTGTGTGTGTGTGTGTGTGTGTGTGTGTGTGTGTGTGTGTGTGTGTGTGTGTGTGTGTGTGTGTGTGTGTGTCTACCTGTGTTACTGATGTAGAGGGAACATGTTTACAAAGCCGCATTGTGGGGACACTTTAGGATGAAAGCGAGTCCTCATAGCATGAGGTAAAGACACAGTGGGGTTAAGTCCTCAGAACAGTAAGCAGAGACCGTGTGTGTCTGTGTGCTGAATATAGCCCCTCTGGCCAATATGTTCCCTTTCTAACACAATCAGTGTTAAATATAACCCTGACAAACTGAGGGGGTCACTGTCCTTAGGCGTGTTGTGTACATTGTGTGTTTGGACATATGTTCCCTATTGTAAACAAAGAACATACTACAGTATGATTTGTAAATTCATGGTTAACAAAACGAGATCCAAACTGTGTTTTTGTTAGAATCTAGTTTTTAGTTTGTTACTGTGCCGTCTGCTTATATAACATCCCATACACAACCACAACGCTACCACTGCTTCTGCTGCAACAACCAGTCAGTTGCTACTACTACTAATTCATGTGCACATTGCCTTACACCAACAATACCTGGGGGTTTCTGGGGACTATTTATAAAACAACTTCTAATAGTTATCTGACTAAAACTACATCTATTTGAACTTTTATGAGCGGTTCTACCTAATGTATACTATAACCACTAATACCAATGCAACTACATGAGAATAAATACTACTGCTTCTGTTTATAACAGTTTTTCTATTACAGCTACAGTACTTAATCATAGTTAGAGTCAATGAAAGATCCAAACAAGTTATATAAATCTCATTTGTAATTTTACTTTTTGTATTAAACACCGTATTTAAACATTTACAGCCATTTGGTTTAAGCTTTTCTGTTCTGTTCTGCAACTTGATCATGGTTAGTGTTAGGGAAATTGTTAGTTCCCTTTGTAAATCTTAAACAAAGCAGACACAATCAGTTGAGACCTTCTTCAGGATTTTACTTGCAAGGAGTGAGCAGTTTAAAGCAAAGGCAACTTCCTCTCACTGAAAAGAAGACAAGGATTCAGCTCATAATAAGTACTGCATTCTGGGAGGTCCATAGTAACACAGAACGTGGGAAATATTTCCTGCACAAAGCATTGGGCTCATCAGATAAGGATGCTACACACCGGTACTCCCTATTTCTTGCAGAGCAGAAAGGAGAAAACATCAAGGCTATAGCACAGCTAACAAGGCTTGAGCAAAATATGTTTCAATGATTAAATGTAGTACTTTTCCAACAGTTAGGTATCGTACAACAAAGTGACATAAGTCATATAGGATAAGTTAAACTACTGACACGTGTTTCTCTGTTGCATTTCTGCAGCTGTCCGTCCATCCTCTTGTCCCTCTCCTCCTCTACAGTGACAGACATGTGCCTCCATCCTCCCCATATATTCAGTCAATTACATCGTATGCACCACAGCCTGACATGCACTTTAAGACCTACCCCTGTCACCATGGCAACAGGATCACCTGGTAAGAATGGATAAATTTTTTTAGAGTAGTATGAAAAGTTTCTTTTTCTTCAACTTCCAACACTTCCACCATCACATATTCGTAAATGTGTGTGTATAGGGTTGGGTAGTGTACTGTATAACTTCTAAAGATTGAAATATAGCACAAAACCCTGATCTGGATGAACTGCTGACCTTTTGAACCTTTTTTTAACATGTTAGAGGGAGCTGATGTTGAAGATCTGACCTATTCGATGTCCTCGTGTTGTGCCTGTCTCTCACCCTCAGCAGAACGTCTGTGCAGGTGAAGAAGCCTCTGAATGCCTTTATGCTTTACATGAAGGAGATGAGACACAAAGTGCTGCAGGAGGGACGAGAGCGGGAGAGCGCCGCCATCAACCGAGTTCTGGGACGCAGAGTGAGACATTTTAATGCAAATCAACAAAATATTACAAACACAGGAAATCCATCACCAAATGCATCGGTGGATACGTAATATTGTAACTGTACATGTTTAGTTTAATATGACATGATTTGTTCATGTCCCCAGTGGCACGCTCTGTCTCACTGTGAACAGTCCAAGTACTACGATCTGGCCCAGAAGGAAAGACGGCTCCACATGCAGCTTTATCCTGGTTGGTCTGCTAGAGACAACTATGTATGTACAGCACAACGTTCGCTTCAGCAGTTTATGAACCGGACGTTTTTTAACAAGGCCTCACTTTTTTCTGCTTTTATTCTTTTAAGGGTAAAAGAAAGAAAAGGCGAAGCCAAAAGCCAAAAGGAAAATATGTCAGGTTAGCGTAGCAAACTTTTAATAATGTAAAAAAATACATTGACTAAAATTTTTATAAATATTAAAAACATTTAACCTTATAAGCCCTTACACCAAAACAGGACACACGTCTTCTTAAGAGAATTGTGATAAGGAGACATTTTAATGTTGCTCATCTAATTTTCATGGTATACATCACTTAAAGTCAATCAAACAATGTTAAAGTAAACATGTCATTGTGCTACTTGAATCAAACAGAATGAAAAATATAACTAAAGAACTTTTTTTTCATGAACTGTTCAATTCAGAACAGTTTTAACTAGCAATTAGCAAAAATACTAAAAAAAAACTAAAAACAGAACAAGGACATATTTTAGATTTTTAATTAAAAATATAACAACTATAACAGAGTTTAGAAACACAAATACAGCAGTAATACAAAACCAAATTTGTTTGTTATCTCAGCTTCAGTCCTGAATCTCTTATGACTTACAAACTAAAACAGTAAGAACCTGCTAAACCTTCAAAATAAGTAGAACATGTGCTCAACATTCATGTCTTCTCATTTAATGAGCATTGTATATCAAACAGGCCTAGCATGCTGAGCTAACATATTAGCTTGAGTTATCAAAGTGTGTGCATTCACAACAAAAGTCAAGCGTATCTTAGCACCAGGAATGCTAAGTGGCTAGCAGTTTTTCCTTTGGTCCAGTAGTTGGAGAATGAGTCTACAGTTGTTTAGTATTCAAAACTACTAATGTCTGGAATTGACCATTTAAATTATACACCTGATGCACTGATCAAAACACCTTTTGTGCAGCAGCCCAAATTCTTTACCTGGACAGTAATGACAGATGATGATAGACGAGACCCCACAAGCTAACAAAAAATCTCAACTCATGGTCCATTTTCTAGAGCCTCTGTGTCCCACAGGATTCAGTCTGCCCACAGATAAAACAGAGAACGGTTCTGCTGCTTATGTGTTGTGTTTATTATAATAGGAGGTATAACCACTAGTCAGGTAATGATTTGGTTAAAAAGTAAACAAAAGCACTTCTGTCATTTTCATCCTATGATTACAACCTTTGAGCCTACAGTAAATACCACAACAACTCCACATCCTCGTCAGGTCTTTAATGACAATATGTGTTATTTTTTTTCAACTTTGTTTAATCTACATCTACCTGAAGACCTGAAGTGAAATTAAAATGACAGAATGTTTGACCGTGTATTTCAAATCTTTTATATTTATCATGATTAAGGCTGAAAATCTTTACTAAATTAACAACCAAATAGAAACTATCCTACTGTGAGATTCTTTCAAAAGAAATCCCATATCCAGAATTTTTTGATTTCTTTATGTGATTAAACTAGAGATCTGGACTTTTAACATGACTTGGCAAATTTCTGGTGCTTTAAATATTGATTAAATGAATAATTTATGAATGAATTACTACTGGAAATAATTATTATAGTTGTGTCCCTCATCATATTTGAAGAGAGATGACCCATCATTAATTCTTGAACTTTCACCAAAGCAGCTAATTAAAGTTTGATGATGATGCTGAAATGCTCAAACACTGTCAGATGTGGTTTTGCATTGTTCAAGAAATGAGGAAAAAGAGGAATAACATGATTCATATACTGTTGACTTAAAGAATGTGAGCAAATATCATCCTAACATCATTTGCACGTCGGTACCGTTCACGTCGGTACCTTTTCTATGTCGTCTGATTGTTTCTGAACAATTTACAGGAAGGAGATGGTGTCCGTACTAATAAATACCAGGTTGGTAACTATGTAAACGCAGTAACACAAACTTCTGCACCGCTCCTTCTTCAGCAGTAGTGAGAGAGACAGAAACGTTGGTTTCTCATAAATAACCTCCTCCCCCAGTAATTCCATACTTCTGTCTGTTAATGTCAGGCAGGACGAATACTGTTTCCAACGCCTCTGTTTAGTCGTCTCTCCTCCGTCCTCACTCGTCCCTTCCGCCCTCCACCATCCTGTATCTTTGTCTGCAGCATGACGGCAGCGTCACCGGCCACTCAAACACAACGGGGACGGTCGTCTGTACATTCTTCTCCAAAAAGTTGAAGATCCGGTTCCACCAGGTCCTCGACAAGAAGTTGTTGGGAGACTGGCGCAGCACCTGATCAGAAATAGGCGCAATGTTTTATCAGTGAAAATTAGCTGCCAAATGTAACAGGCCCAGTTTGTCCACCTACATGTGTGTTGGCCATGGTGTGGTACCACCAGAAGATCCTTGTGGTGGCGAAGTACGCAATGATCACGTCAACGCTGTAGTGCTCATGGGCAATCAGGATGAAGAGGACCCCTGAAACACTGAGAACCCAGCAGGACCAGTGATACCACCACATCCATCGTGGAGAGTCTGAACACATAAACATATTATTTAGAAGCATTATTCATTTATTAAAATGCATAATGCAGCTTATTGTCTGTCCTGTTTAATATTTGATTATTGAGTTCACATACACTCAAGTGTATCAGGTGAATCTATTGTCTGTATAAGAGTATGTCTGAACTAAATCCAAGTTAAATTATTTTCTTATAGGCAGCTTATTTAAATTTCTACCAAGGCACTGCTGTAAGTGTAGACTGAAAAAGTTGTGCTTGTTGATGTGACATAACCTGTGCTTACTCACACTCTTTGATGAAGAGGTAGGACAAAGTCAACATGACTGTATGTCCACTGTACAGGAAGTCTCCACACATCATGTGGGAACCAGTCAGGGACAAACCTGAACAAGACGTGGAGCCGTTATTGCCAAAACAGTGTGGTAGGTTCAAATTCAAAATAGAAATGACAAACTATTTTAGGGGTTTCTGCGTTAGGTGTTTCAGTATGACGATCGAACCCAACGCAGGAAGCAGGACACATTATAACCACACTACCTCCTCCTGAGAGCAGCCTCAGAATCCTCCAGATCTTCCCAGTGGAGTCGTTGTACAGCTGCACAGAAGCGAACAAGGAACAAATGATGGGCTTTATGCAAACCACATGTTAACGCAGAGTAAACACGAACAGTTGTGTGTTTGTGTACCTTTGGAGCGCACACCATGTGTTTTCCAGGCACAGGTAGAGTGGTGATGTACATGGTGACGCAGCGATACATGTAGAGAGTTCCAATCATGAAGAAACACCTCCGGCCCACTATGGCCCTGCAGGCACACAAACAGGCTTCACGTCCACATGTGCTCTACTGGACCAGCTGCTTGTAAAGCACTCGCACGATTAACTTCCAGCTAACGAAGCGACAAATCAATGAACAGATACATTCATAAAGAGGGTTTTAGTACTGTCTTCATTTCCTTCTTCCAGAAGATGCTTCCTTATGAATGTCTCTGAAATATGTTCACTGCTAGAGCATAGGTTACTTCCTTTAAAAGGTGCCTGCAAACTTCATTGGACATTTGCTACACAGTGTGGCTTGTGAAGACCTTCAAAGGTTGCTGAAATTGTGTAGTTATATACACATTGTGCATGCAGACATCTTTCTCACAGTACGTTTTGTTCTTTCTTCTTCTTTGGCACACAAAGTCTCCCTTCAACCCAAAATGGTTCTGTCTGATAGCTTTTACATACAAGCATCAATATCCAGTCCCAAGGAAAACTAATGACACGACTTGTAAGTACATAACTGTGTGCATGAATTGCTCATAAAATGTCATCCAAGATTCATCTAAGTGTGTGGTCACCCAATCAAACCAAGGCAGCCATGGTTTGCAAACCATTGCAAACCACTGCTCTACCAACAAGGACCACTTTGAAACTCTACAACACTTCAGTTAAAGTGCCCTGAGGATTCAAGGTGTAACAGCCTCCTCTCTAACCATGCAAACCAAATGTCATACTTGTGTTTGAGGAAGAGCCACTGGACAAGCCAGAGTCCGACCAGGATCAGCCCGTTGACCTCGGTGACGGTGAAGGCCCAGGGCACACGGTCCACGTAGTCAAAGAACTTGTCGGGCAGCGGTGGGCTCACCGACTTGTCTGGGACCCGCTCGTGGACGATAGTAATGACGACAGTGGTGAAGATAAGGTTGAACAGGGCGTAGAGGAAGGCCACGCCGGTCTTCCACCATTCCTTTGGCAGACGGTTCACCCGTTCCTGTGTCACAGTAATCTTGGTGTATTCACAGTGTCGTCTCAGGCCGTTGCTCAGAGAGTGGATCAGATGGTTCTCCTTGAACAGGCTGCTCAGTTTGTTCTTACCATCATGGGCATCAGAAGGGGGGGGTGGCATTGGGGAGTGGCTTGCTGGGCTACCGTTGGCAGCCCTCTGAGGCACGGGGGGATTGGTTTCAGTCACGTTAACTTCCACATGGGGCTGCTCATCATCCTGGAGCAAATCTGATGCTGCCATGTATTCCTTTAAGACGTGTGAATGGACAATGGGGCGTTAAGAACTCACTGCTTCCTCAGTCCGTCTACAACAGCCTCAGTGTGCTCAGGGCAAGTCCTGTCCAGGTTCAGGTTTAAAAATCCAATATGGACGCCCAGTGTTGGCGCAGGGAGCCTTTCCTCTGGCCAGGCCACTAACAATCCAATAATCGGATCAACACCAGTCCACTGCTGAGGCGAATCTGGTCCAGTCAGGTCAATTTAACCTAAACATGAAAAAACACAAAATATTTGAACTTCAAATTAACTGCCTGAAAAGTAAGACATCAGTTTAAAATATGCCACAACTTTGTACATTTTAAATCCATTATAAGTTATGCCATTTTTACATTACATCAATTATTTTTGTATTCACTCAAACAGTTTTAAAATGCATTTCCTCCAAACTTACTTATACATGTACAACTAAAACACATTCAAAACAAGGTAATTCATTCTAAAAGACATCATTTACCTTTTTAAAGCTTTACCATGTTTCATTTTCCATTTGTTCTCGTTATAAATAAATTTACTTTGTATAACTCAATTCATGTCAACATTAAGAATAACTACTAAAATGCATCTCCTAAAAATCAGTAACTACTGTGTAGCCAAATATCAAGTGATCAAGAGATGAGTTTAAACAAGAAAGTTAAATTCATCTATTTTTTAAGCTTATGGAGTAAGATTTCACCAATTAACAAACATGTTTCTCTTCCAGCCAAATGTCAGTCAGGTGAGTAGATAATGAAAGGATTCAGATTAAATACTGGCAACTGATCCAATATTTTCCATCCTCAGACAATCACTGTAAACCAGCAGTGTTTTCGTGGAGCCCCTTCTTCTTTGATAGGAACCAACAGAATTCTCAGGACATTCTTGTCAGAGCGCTGCTGTGCTTTTGACCTGTCTCACACAGTCACACACCACTCCCTGCAGGAGTCACACCCACACACACCTCTGATGCCACAGCAGCGACACGTGACCTGAACAGAAAACAAGTCCGACGGCGTCGAGGAGGAAGCGCACTCCTTCCCGTCACCTGCCTGAAATAGCTTTTAGGAGCAGGATTTCTTGCTTGCTTCATGTTTGACTTTCATTCCCAGCTCCTTCTGTTTGAGGCTCCTCATGCTGCACATACGTTATCTATTGATAAGTACAAGACTAACTGTACTGTAACTGGACCAGAAATGACACATGTAGTTTATTCTACTGTGAAGTGGAGCTCCATTACATGAGTAAACCTGTGGACAGATTTCATCATCACCATTTAAAGATTGTCTGTCAGTGTGTTAATTAAGAATAACCCCAGATTTCTACTTTAACGCAGATTTTAAACTTTTAAAACCAGAGTCAACGAGTGTTTGTCTCTGTCTCAAAGAAACTTATAACGTATAAAAAACACAAAACTGCAGCAGAGCCATGTCTCCGTCTCCTGCTAAATACCTCCTCCCTCTGCTGCTTCTAAGACAGCGTTTCACACAAATGTGCATGAATAGGTGCCAATACACACATCTGTGTGTGTGTGTGTGTGTGTGTGTGTGTGTGTAATGTTAAAGCTACCAACACAAACAGGTCAAACGCTTTTAAAAACCATCAACCCTAAAGTTTTTTTAACAGTTTAAACAGAAAAAACACTCGGCAGATCTTTCTACAGCACATTAGCTTCACTTTAGACAAGTTTCCACGTATGTGTTCATTGTAAAATAAATACTTTCAGCTTTGGACAAAACAAATGTGATTGTGATTGTGCACCACAAAACAGGAGTGCACGTTTTATAAAGTTTGCCGGCATATTATTGACCCAAAGCTATGGAATAAACTGAAATGAAGAAATAATACACGTACAAACACAATTATATATAATATATTACAATCTAATCATTTAGGAGTTAGTGTGAAACTTGAATCTCAACTCTACAATCTACAAAACATCTCGACTCACCTGCATGTTTTCTACAAGTCGCATCCTGTTTCCATCCCTACAGAAAAACAGAAACAAACCCTTATCAGGTTAAGATCATGGGAATTCAATTTGCTCCAATTACAGCTGATTCATGACCTCAGGACTGACGGGAAGGCGAGTGCTAGCGATTAATCCGTTCATCATCACGCAGTCATCCTGTTCGAGATGTGTTAAACACTCATTCATATGGTAAACAATAAACACTGGAACGTGTCTGAGCAACTGTCAAAAATACAGAGTTTAACAAACTAAATAACTATTTAAAATAAGATTCCAAAACACAGAACAACAACGAAAATGTCCCGCCGGACACCCTTCGGTTCAGCCCCGTGCAGAGGTCCAGTCCGGGGACTGACCCCTGCGGGACCGGGACCGGGACCGCTTCCCTCGTGCGTCCACGCTACCTGGTCCATAACCAACGTCACAAGGTCGTCACCCACCTCACTTCACGAACAACCGCCCGGACGCTCGGCCTCGCGCCCAAATAAAAGCAGGTTAATGAGCGTTTCCTCGGCTCAGAGCTGAAAAACCACGTCCTACCGTTCTTCTACCGGGGACTTTGCGTTCTTCGGGCGCGTTCCGCCACTTTTTACCTCCTGGAGCCTTTTCTTTCTCTTGTTCGTCCTCGCTGCTTTACCTGTGTGTGCGCGCGCGCGCGCGCGCGCGGGGTTGGCTCGTGGGAAAGAACCCACTGACCCCGCCTTTGCTCGCGCGTCCCACCCGTTGGCGTTCAGAATCCAAATATGGTTGGAAGCTTCCGCCTCCTGACTCACCTTCGAAGACATCGGCGGCGCTCGGCACTTTCCGTGAAAGTGAGTCGGATCACGCTCGTTTGTCTGCGTTTTGTTTTGTTACCCACACTCTGTAAATGTAAACGTTTATACCAACGTTTGTATTTATAATTTTAGGCTAATGATGGTCGCGTTCATGGAGCTTCTCTCACACAAGTAAAAAAACGCTGCATAGTTTTTACACATTCCTGCCAAAGATGAGCTCATGTTTCCACATTATACTGATGTGTAATAAAATCCAGTTAACTTAGTTTTATATTTAGCAAAAACAAGAAGAAATGAGTCTGAGCAACAGCAGAGATTCAATGGAAAGAAAAGTGAGAAAACAAACATGTGCAGAGAGAGAGGCCCTGGTTCTAATGACTCAACCACTGGTCCATTAACGGTCACTCCCAGTCTGCAGAAAACACCCTCCACTGCCTGCGTCACCACTCGACTCGACTCTGCTGAGAACTGATGTTGACCTGAAGGTTTTTAAAAGGTATTTGTGATCAAAGCAAAATTATGGAACCAAAACGTATAAAAAAGGGATTTTCAACTTAACAGTAAAACCGTTAGCGTGGTCATAGACAGTGTGTTAAGTTCCAGTGGGGTTGTGTCGTAGTCCCTTTATAGAAAATAATCATTATTAAGCCACGTTAGTCAGAAAACAACTAACCAACCTTGTGTTTCATCACTAGAGGGCGCTAAATAAACAGCACACTCCTGACTCTAAACACTCACTGGCCACTTTATTAGGGACAGCAGTACAGTCTAATTGAACCCGGTACAGCAGCTCTGCTCTTTACTTTTACAAGATGATAACATTTAAGTGTTTAAGTTAAATCTGCACAGTGTTTTAGCTTTGTCATTCGTTTTAAAAATGGCCACATTTACAGGATTATTACAGCATTATTAACTGCGGTGTAAGAGAATTAATACAACAGACACTCATTGGGGAGTAGGTTTAACTGAGACCTAACAGGGAGGGGTTTGACCTTTGACCTCCACTCCCCGTCGGCGTTTCCTCCAGCTGGAGATGGAAGCAGACAGCTGACAGTCAGTTTGTCTCAGAGCACTGAGCAGCAAACTGCACCCACAACATGGACAACGCTGAAAACCTGTTTAATCGAAGGTACTGGACGGTCTCTGATCTAGATCTAGATCTAGATCCTAGATCTTCTCACGCTCCCACTTTCTTTGCATGTTGAATTCAGCATATAAAGTTTAAAGCTAAAGGCTGGAGTCTGTTTCAGAAATGAAACTAAAAGTCTTTTTTTAAATACTGAAGGTTTTTACTCTGTTTTTGTTTGTTACATTAGAAAACATTATTTAATATTTTATTTGTTGACTTTTTTAGGGTAAACATTTTATTTTGAAGAGCTCAGGTGGCATTAACCTGTTTAAATACGTCTGCCAAAGTTATAGTGGTATTTTATATACTAATATGAAGAATTTAAACTATAATATATAGAAATTTTCCTAAATGTCTTTATTGTTTTCATGTGATAACATGACTGAAGATCAGATTCTCGTGGGCTGTAGCAGTTCTGTTATTTATAGCAACAGGCCTGAGTGCAGCTGTCCAGGTTCATTCTACATTTCAGTAGTTTGGCAGCTGCTGTGTGTGTGTGTGTGTGTGTGTGTGCGTGCGTGCGTGCGTGCGTGCGTGCGTGCGTGTGTGTGTGTGTGCGTGCGTGCGTGCGTGTACTATTTCATGTCATTGTAAGGACATATGATTTGTTCATACGTTACTCTCGTATGAGTCTAATCTCCAGGCGACTTTCTGTGTTTCTGTTTTTGTTTGTTGGACTCAAACTGAGACTCTAATTCTCATTCTTACAGTAGTCGACCACATATTGTTCTATTGATTCTCATCTTGGTTTTGATGTAATCTATGTTTCTCAGCCTGGCAGCAGCGCTCATGAAGCTCGATCCGGAGGATGGGGAGCAGATCATGGAGTATTTGAAAACTCACGCTCTGCTGACAAGAGAGAAAGCGAGTAAGAAACTCATTCACTGCTGCTGGTGCTGAAGCAGTGATAAGTAACAAGAATCAGACACAGGACACGCACCTGTGCATGAACTGAGCATTTATTCCATCTGCCTGTGTTTCAGTGCTGCAGGCATCAGTCAGAGAGCAGAAGAAGCTGCTGGTTGAAAACGGAAAACTGAAGAAAGACATCGAACAACTGAGGATCCAACTGCAGGAAAACAAAAGAGGAGAACTGGTATCTGCATCAGCTGCCTTCTCCCACTAAATTGTCCCCATTCGCTTTAACCAGGACTGATCACCTTAAACCTGCAAAGTTATTATTTTCTCTTGTCAAAGTGTAGCTGGTTCTGTTGTGTGACTGAATTATAAAAGATTTTAAAGAGTTTTATTCTGGGTGGGTGAAAAACTACATTAAAAATTATTGTATCTGTTTACGATTTTACACTCTCGTGTTTCAGCCAAGGCCTTGGTCTCCTTGGCCCCGCCTCCTCCAACTGTTGGCTCCGCCCCCAGCACATCGGTTGATCCTCCTGCTGGAGCTACGGCTGCTGTTACAAAGCTTCCTCCTCCCTCCTCATCCTCATGTGAGCAGAGACACGGAGGGAGCAGGAGGAGCAGAGGCGGCAGAAAAGGTGAAGGAAGGGGGGGGGTGGAAGGCGAGGATGGGAGTGATGGGAGGCGAGGATGGGAGTGATGGGAGGCGAGGGTGGGAGTGATGGGAGGCGAGGGTGGGAGTGATGGAGGCGAGGATGGGAGGGATGGGAGGCGAGGATGGGAGGGATGGGAGGCGAGAGTGGGAGTGATGGGAGGCGAGGGTGGGAGTGATGGGAGGCGAGGGTGGGAGTGATGGGAGGCGAGGATGGGAGGGATGCGAGGTGAGAGTGGGAGTGATGGGAGGCGAGGGTGGGAGTGATGGGAGGCGAGGATGGGAGGGATGGGAGGCGAGGATGGGAGTGATGGGAGGCGAGGATGGGAGTGATGGGAGGCGAGGATCGGAGGGATGGGAGTGAGGGGAGGCGAGGGTGCGAGGGATGGGAGGGAAGGGAGGCGAGGGTGGGAGTGAGGGGAGGCGAGGGGGGGAGGGATGGGAGGCGAGGGGGGGAGTGATGGGAGGCGAGGGTGGGAGTGATGGGAGTGAAGGGACAGGCTGACTGACGCTCTCTCTCATAGCTCCCTCTGAGACCACCCCTCTGGACCCGACCCCTCGCGTGGACGTGTCCCGTCTGGACCTGAGAGTCGGACGCATCCTCCTGGGCCGACGGCACCCGCTGGGCTCCAGCGTGTCTGTGCTGGAGGTGGACGTAGGGGAGGAGACCCCCAGGACAGTCGTGTGCCGGCTGGAGAAGCCAACGACGAAGGAGGTCGCTCGCTCATTCTCCTGATCTAGTGTCAAAGGATCCTATTGAAGTTTATTATGTTTCTTTACACTGCCTTCACCCCTCGCTGTCTCTCTTTTCTTGTGACGTGCCCTGGTTCCGGCTGCAGCTGCAGGGCAGCCTGGCCGTGCTGCTGTGCAACGCTAGGCCCTGGAAGCTGAGGGGCGTGGTCTCCCAGGCCCGCCTCCTCTGCTGCGCCTCCTCGGATCAGTGCATGGAGGTCCTGGCCCCGCCCTCCGCCTCCACCCCCGGAGACAGAGTCACCTTTCTCAGCTACCCCGGTAACCATGGTTACGGCCTTTACATGTCACAGGCGCTGATGGACGGTGGTGAATGAGCTGCTTCCGTGTGCTCAGGTCGCCCGGACCGAGAGCTGCAGGCCAAGCAGAGGCTGTGGGAGCGTCTGCAGCCTGACCTGCAGGTCGACAGCGGGGGCGTGGCCACGTACAAAGGCCGGTTCGAGGTCAGAGGGAAGGGGCTGTGCAGAGCCCCCTCGCTCACCAACTGCAGCATCACACAGACATGATTAAGAGTCTGCCAATCAAACAACGTCAGCTAAAAAATGATTGATGTCATGAATAAAACCATTTGAAATCACATTGTTTCTGCTGGTGTTGTTGGTCCAACACGTCTGGGTCGTGCTTTAGCTGTTAGCGGCGGACCTGGCGTTAGCTAGCTGTTAGCTGATAGCTGAAGGGGACCGCGTGCTGGAGGTCGGGTCCAGGGGGACCCTCAGAGCCGTGTGGTGGTTTCTGGCTGATAGGTCGAGCACTCGGGCCCTCAGCGGTTCCCCTCTGATCGACGGCCAGTCACAGCTGTCGTCCATGAACAGGACGCCGCCTGTCACTTCACCTGCAAGCGTGCGCAGCCAATCAGCAGCCTGCGTCAGGTAGCTGGATGGGTCTAGCCCCGCCTCCTGGACCAGGTCAGCATACGTGAGAACAAGCAGGGCGTGACGTCGCCATCCGGGACCAAAGAGCCTCTGATCAACACACATCGTACCACATCATACGGGGCCTGTGTGCATGTGTGTGTGCATGTGTGGGTGCGTGTGTGGGTGCCTGTGTGGGTGCGTGTGTGCATGTGTGGGTGCATGTGTGTGTGCATGTGTGGGTGTGTGCATGTGTGGGTGTCTGTGCATGTGTGTGTGCATGTGTCTGTGCATGTGTGGGTTTGTGTGTGCATGTGTGGGTGCCTCTGCATGTGTGTGTGCATGTGTCTGTGCATGTGTGGGTGTGTGTGTGGGTGCATGTGTGGGTGTGTGTGTGGGTGTATGTGTGGGTGTGTTTGTGGGTGCGTGTGTGGGTGTGTGTGTGGGTGCATGTGTGGGTGTGTGTGTGGGTGTATGTGTGGGTGTGTTTGTGGGTGCGTGTGTGCATGTGTGGGTGTGTGTGTGGGTGCATGTGTGGGTGTGTGTGTGGGTGTATGTGTGGGTGTGTGTGTGGGTGCATGTGTGGGTGTGTGTGTGCATGTGTGGGTGCGTGTGTGCATGTGTGGATGTGTGTGTGGGTGCATGTGTGGGTGTGTGTGTTCACGTGTGGGTGCATGTGTGCATGTGTGGGTGCATGTGTGCATGTGTGTGTCTGTGCATGTGTGTGTGCATGTGTGGGTGTCTGTGCATGTGTGTGTGCATGTGTCTGTGCATGTGTGGGTGTCTGTGCATGTGTGTGTGCATGTGTGGGTGCGTGTGTGGGTGCGTGTGTGCATGTGTGTGTGCATGTGCCTCTGCATGTGTGGGTTTGTGTGTGCATGCTGTACGTGCACGTACCTCCACCTGTCGTCCCAGAGGTCCCGTTCCTTGTGTGAGGTCGGCTCTGACCACAAGAACCAGGACGTGCACGCCCTCAGGGCAGAGTGTGTCCACGCTCTGTGGGTGTGGCAGCAGAGGGGGCGTGTCCACGACTCTCAGGACCAGGTCACACTCAGCCCCCTGGCGCCTGAAGTACCTGGAGTACCTGCGGGTTCGGACCTGGTACTCTGCTGTCACACAGTCGCCGAAGATGCGACGTCCCGTTTGGAATTCATGCCCACCTGCAAATGGAAATGTGCCAGTTCACTTAAAATAAAAGTTTGGGTTCAGCAAAACATTTGTCGGATGCAGACGACTGACCAATGAGAGCATTCCCCACAGAGCTCCTCCCACTCTGCCTGTCGCCTAGCAACAGTACATTCAGGACGAGCTCATCCCGAGCATCGCTGTCCACCGGAATCCACCTGCTGAGAATGTTAACTGGTTTGTTGCCATGACGACCGTGCTCTGGGCTGAGGTCCATCTGCAGATGCAACGCAACAAATATTTTAGAGCAAAGTTTTCACTTTCACTTTTTGCAGGACTCAAAAAGAATGACTTTATAGTCCAAACCTATTCAATCATCATCCCCACGTACTGAAATAGTAGCACGGTGCTTAAACCCAGCGAGCGGCAGCAGCAGAGGTGGAGGTAAAACTCCCAGTGACCACGGAACAAACACCTTCTTATCCTTTCAACTCCTCACGTTTCCTGTTTTAGTTTAATGCCTCACAAACGGGTCTCAGTCACGTTTTAGTGGATCAATTTTAAATGTGTCATTTCTTCAGGTTTTAAACGCAGACTCACCTGCTCTACTTCACCTCAGACTTCCGGGTCCGATCAGCCGTCTGGTTTTGTATGAGGAGGGCAGTTACTGGTTAAATTTTAACCTGAGCCGCTTCATTAGGTTGTAAAAGTGACAAACACTAATAGATCAGGTTTAAAGTGACACATCAGACGAGAAGTGACGCGAGTTCAACGATGCTGAAAACAAAACATGAATCTGATGGATCGAATGTTGTGCTTTTCTAATGATAATAAACACATTCAATAATTACAGTAACAACTATTTAACTATGACATGTATTAATTCCATTCATTCACGCTGTGACCATTGACGCTCATTTTATTTTGCCGTGTTGTTGGTGATGGTTTAGATGCTGTGAAACACCTGATGTTTCCCTTATGTCCCAGATTCTGGGAGCAGCTCCGGGCCGGGTCGGCTCAGGTTTATTAGAACATTCTTACTGAACTTCAGAATGTAGCCATGCTTTATAATGAGAATGAAAGAAAAACATCAGAATGTTTTAGTAAATACGGACAGAAATGAATCAATGGCCACGATAAACACTGATCCAAACTACTGCGAGTCGGTCCTGGTGCCGACTCGACGTAGTGACGGGTCTGAAAACACACTTTCATGATGGAAAAGGAAAAATCCTTTTAATCACAAACTGAGGGTTGATTACACATTAGAAAAAGTCCCAAGGTTACACCCACGTCCACAGAACCAGAACCAGAACCAGAGCCAGTATCTGCCAACAGCCAAACGAGACGTGGACGTTTCTACCGGTTCATTATCGTCCTACACGCTACGATTTGAAGGTTGAAGCGTCATTCACTGCTTCTGTTCCCGTTTAGAGAGGAGACCAGGAGGATGGAGGCGTGTCCTCTGCTCCAACGTGGACCCAGAGCCTCCAGTCCCAGTCGGTGCCGGTCCGTGATAATGAAGGTTTTCTGATCCCCATCAGAACCCATCCCTTACACCTGGACAGGTGAGCAGCTGATCAGCAGGTTTTCAGCCGATCCCACGACCAGCGTCCGTCAGAGGTCGATGGTGATTCACGCCTCGGGCATCAGGACAGACTATTCTACAGCTCTTCCTGTCACAAATGGGGCCAAACCGGATCTTAAAGGGGTTTCTGCTCGTCTAGACGACCAGGAGGAAACCAGATCCGAACCACAAAGAGTTTCACATCACGGGTCGCGTGTGAATGCAGCTCGACAGGAAGCTCATTAGCACGAAGACACTGGAAGCGTCAGAGCAACAGGCTGAAGCCTACAGGGAGGAACAGGTGGAGCTGCTCCTCCCAGGCCTGCCCTGCTCCTTCTTCCTCCTCCTGCTCCTCCTGTCTGCTCCTCCTCCTCCAGCTCCTCCTCCTCCTGCTGTCTGCTCCTTCCTCCTCCTCCTCCTGCTGTCTGCTCCTTCCTCCTCCTCCTCCTCCTGCTCCTCCAGCTCCTGCTCCTGCTCCTCCTCCTCCGGCTCCTCCTCCTCCTCCTGCTCCTCCTCCTGTCTGCTCCTTCCTCCTCCTCCTCCTGCTGTCTGCTCCTTCCTCCTCCTCCTCCTCCTGCTCCTCCAGCTCCTCCTCCTCCTCCTGCTCCTCCTCCTGCTGTCTGCTCATTCCTCCTCCTCTCAGGCCTGCCCTGCTCCTCCTCCTCCTGCTCCTCCTCCTGTCTGCTCCTTCCTCCTCCTCCTCCTCCTGCTCCTCCTGCTCCTCCTGCTGTCTGCTCCTTCCTCCTCCTCCTGCTCCTCCAGCTCCTCCTCCTCCTCCTGTCTGCTCCCTCGCCGGCCTTAGTTTTTCTGGCACACGTGAAGCCTGGTCTTCGCCGCCGACCACGTTGACGGCGGCGACGAGGACGCCCCAAACCTGGACTTTGCAGCCGCCGCCAGCAGCGGTGAGGAAGAGGAGGGCGGCGATGAAGAGGAGGCCTCGGTGCCGGGGTCCCGGAGCGCCTGGCAGCTAAGCCCACTCCCGCAGGAGCAGCGCTGGAACAGCTCCAGGCGCTGCCTCCTCCTCGGCCGGCGGCGCTGCTGGCTGCACACCTGCCCCTCACGCAGCACCGCTTTACAGATGCGGCTCCAGAAGTGCTGAGCGCAGCATAAACCGGCGGAACAGTCCGAGGAGCGGAGGCAGGAATCACCGGCCTGAGCTGGAGAAGAGCGGACGCGGTTAGAGACACGAGCATGAGGAGTCCTCGTCCAAACGCAAGCAGCCACGCACCTTTAACGTTCGTCCGCTTCCTCTTCCTCCACGGCTTCGCCTCAGACGGAGGACTCACCCCCACGTCCATGAGCAGCGTCCTCTGACGAGCAAACACCACGGAGTCAGGGACGCAGAGGCCTGCGGGAAGGAGTCAGAGGGGTCAGAGGGGTCAGAGGGGTCAGAGGGGTCAGAGGAGGCAGAGGAGGAGTCAGAGAAGTCAGAGGAGTCAGAGGAGGAGTCAGAGGGGTCAGAGGAGTCAGAGGAGTCAGAGGAGGAGTCAGAGGGGTCAGAGGAGTCAGAGGAGTCAGAGGAGGAGTCAGAGGGGTCAGAGGAGGAGTTGGAGGAGTCAGAGGGGTCAGAGGAGTCAGAGGGGTCAGAGGAGTCAGAGGAGGAGTCAGAGGGGTCAGAGGAGTCAGAGGAGTCAGAGGAGGAGTCAGAGGGGTCAGAGGAGGAGTTGGAGTCAGAGGGGTCAGAGGAGTCAGAGGGGTCAGAGGAGTCAGAGGAGGAGTCAGAGAAGTCAGAGGAGTCAGAGGAGGAGTCAGAGGGGTCAGAGGAGTCAGAGGAGGAGTCGGAGGAGTCAGAGGAATCAGAGGAGGAGTCAGAGGAGTCAGAGTAGGAGTCGGAGGAGTCAGAGAAGTCAGAGGGGTCAGAGGAATCAGAGAAGTCATAGGAATCAGAGGAGTCAGAGGAGGAGTCAGAGAGGTCAGAGGAATCAGAGGAGGAGTCAGAGGGGTCAGAGAAATCAGAGGAGGAGTCAGAGGAGTCAGAGGAGTCAGAGGAGGAGTCAGAGGGGTCAGAGGAGTCAGAGGAGGAGTCAGAGGGGTCAGAGGAGTCAGAGGAGGAGTCAGAGGAGTCAGAGGAGTCAGAGGAGTCAGAGGAGGCAGAGGAGGAGTCAGAGAAGGAGTCAGAGAAATCAGAGGAATCAAAGGAGTCAGAGGAGGAGTCGGAGGAGTCCGAGAGGTCAGAGGAGTCAGAGGAGGAGTCAGAGGAGGCAGAGGAGGAGTCAGAGGAGGAGTCAGAAGGGTCAGAGGAGGAGTCAGAGAAGTCAGAGGAGTCAGAGGAGGAATAAGAGAAGTCAGAGGAGTCAGAAAAGTCAGAGGAGTCATAGGAGTCAGAGAAGTCATAGGAATCAAAGGAGTCAGAGGAGGAGTCGGATGAGTCAGAGAAGTCAGAGGAGTCGGAGGAGTCAGAGAAGTCAGAGAAGTCAGAGGAGGAGTCGGAGGAGTCAGGGAAGTCAGAAGAGTCAGGGGAGTCAGAAAATTCAGAGGAGTCAGAGAAGTCGGAGGAGTCAGAGGCTGGAGGAAACTTCAGTACTCAGTCTTCACTCGGCATCTTACCGCTGCTGCAGTGGTTGCCAGGGCAACACATGCTGTCCCGCCGGCAGCGCCTCCTCCTCCGGCGGCAGGCGTGGCAGTGGGAGCGTGCCGGGCCTTTGGTGGAGCTGTGGCAGTAGCTTCCTTCTTCACACTCCAGGTCACTCATGCACTGGTAGAGCTGCACACACACACAGTTCATGAATAAAGTCTGAGCTAAAACTACAGGACCCCTCTCATTCACCGCCGACCCTTTGAAGGCACGCGACCCTCGGACTGGAGCCCGGACACTCACCGTCAGCACCAGGCTCGGCTCCCACAGGCTCCGGTTCGGCGCCAGCCCCTCCCCCAGAACCAGCGTCCGGATGGGGTTGAGCCTGACGCGCGCCTCCGCCGCCTTCAGCACGAGCCCGACGCTCAGCACGAGGAGCAGCTGCCGGGTCATGACGCTGCGGACGGAGGGCGGGGACGCGGGTTAATGCCGTGCACGCGCCTCAACTGAGTAACGTGACGTTACTCACCCGCTGTTTGAAGAACTGACTTTAAGCCAAACTTGCGTTAAATTCCAAACGTCTGCGTGTTTTCTTCCCGTCGCTGAACATCAGAACCACCGCCGCTCCGCTGAGCACAGAACCCGCCCGTGGCCGCGAGGACAGGTGAGACGAACCGGCACCGGCCGCTTATAGGCTGCCGACAGGCTGCGGGCACGCCCCCGCCCGGGCACGCGCGCCCCCACCTCCGCTTCGCCTCACGTCGATACCCGCGCGCCCCCGCACACATCGATACGGGTGAGGGGGAGGAGGGGGGAGGAGGGGGAGGAGGGGGAGCAGCGTGTCCCGAGGTCCGGAAACAAAACAGAACCAACAGCTGCTCAAAATGAAAAAGCTCGTTTTCAGGGTAAACAGCAACAAACGGTTGAAGAGCTGATTTATTCATTTAAAGACGAGCAACAGGTTTGGAGTTAGAACTAAAAGTCACAAGAAGCAGAAGCTTCCTCTGTTTGACCAATGGACGTCAACAGCGTTTTAATGTTTACTGGTCACAGCTGTCTGTAAAATGCTTCACTGCCTCCAGGTGAGTATTCAGTGACTGAACATGTGTACATGTACTGTAAGTACTGTAAATACTGCATGTACTGCATGTACTGTATGTACTCCATGTGCTGTATATACTGCATGTACTACATGTACTACATGTGCTGCATGTACTGTATATACTGCATGTACTGTATATACTGCATGTACTACATGTACTGTATGTGCTGCATGTACTGTATATACTGCATGTACTACATGTACTGTAAGTACTGCAAGTACTGTAAATACTGCATGCACTGCATGTACTGTATGTACTCCATGTGCTGTATATACTGCATGTACTACATGTACTGCATGTGCTGCATGTACTGTATATACTGCATGTACTGTATATACTGCATGTACTACATGTACTGTATGTGCTGCATGTACTGCATGTACTGTATATACTGCATGTACTACATGTACTGCATGTACTGTATATACTGCATGTACTGCATGTACTGTATATACTGCATGTACTACATGTACTGCATGTACTGTATATGCTGCATGTACTACATGTACTGCATGTACTGTATATACTGCATGTACTGCATGCTAACATGTTCTTCATCACGGCAGCGTTCAAACAGATGCTGAGGAGCAGTAGAACATGTTCCTGTACTGCCTCTTCATGGTGGGACGTCTGTCCTCCATTAGGTTTGGGTTTTGGTTCCTCCTCACACCTTGTTATTGTCTGATCTGCAGACGGAGAAGCACAAAGCACAGTTTCCCTCAGCGCCACATTGACAATGACAGTTAAACTCTCAGCACTGAGTTTGTGACCTCACCTGTTCAAGGGTTGAGCCTGGACAGAGATGTACCCAGACAGAACCCAATGATCACAGGAAGAACCCTGACGTTCCCAGACAGAACCCTGACGTTCCCATAGAGAACCCTTATGAACTCGAACAGAACCCTGACGTTCCCATAGAGAACCCTTATGAACCCGGACAGAACCCCAATGGACTCGGAGAACCCAGATCCTTCCAGCAGGGACCAAACGGCCGTGCGTTTGACCAGCAGCTCCACTCAGCGTCTGGACCCGAGCAGTGGACGGGTGTGAGGGGCTTCAGCCACTGCTTTGCAGCGTGCGCATGAGTGGAAGCAGATGATGCTGGGAGCTGTGAGTTCACGTTAATGGAAGGAAAATGTCGCCACCTTGTGTTAAGATGTGAAACTGCAGAAAAACGTGGACAGAAAATGAGAGGAAAACAGAAACTGAACGGGAAAGACCTCAGTCTTTTGATCTGAGACTGATACTGATGAGAATCTGTTGACACATGGTTTCCACGGTGACATATGATGGAAACCTTTCAACAATGTGAACAATAATCAAGGTGAGTTTTTATATATAGATTCATGTCTTTACGCTGTTACAGTAATAACAGACTTTGGGTTCGTTCTAGGAATAACAGGAATCTCCTCTGTTAATTTGTTAAGATTTAGATCTAAACAGCTCAGACTTTAGTTCACTCCGTTTAGTGTCAATAAACATCAGCTGAACTATAAACAGCTCGTCTGCTCCTCTGCAGCATCAATGAATTGGTTCCAATGAGTCGGAGAGAAACTGAAAGCGTCCAGAGACGAGAAACAGAGCTGATGTTTGAGTTGGTTCTGTTCTGAGTCTTATATAATGAAATGAAATCTTTTCTGAAGCTTTACATAAGTTCAATGAACATGTCTGACGCACATGATCAGACCAGCCTCATTTTGTCACAGGAAACAGGTGACGTGAGGAAGGTCGTCCTGGAGCAGACGTGGTGTCCGTGAGGCTCCGTTAGACACAGACGACCGGCGCCTGAGCTGAGCGTTCACTCCCTTCATGATCTGATGCTGGAGTCCATCCAGAGGCTGTGAGTGGTTGCCGGGGCGACGGGAGCAGCATCCAAAGCACAGAGATGAGCACCTGAAACACCTGAGTCAGCGTTCAGCAACGCAGGGACTGAAGCCATGATGGAGGAAAGCGATGACGAAGCCAGACTTTAAAGCGATCTGCCTTTTACACATTCGTCCTCTACCGTGTAAACGATAGTATCACTAAATGATAAAACTGAACTGGTTGCTAGGAAACCTGTGTTATGACTCTGCTTCCACGCCACCAGGGGGCGCTCTGCTCTCCTTTTGTTTGGTGTCCTGTTGATTGACAGCAGAGCTGCTGTCTGCTGGTCTGAGAGGCTGATTAGCTTTAGATTAGCTTTAGAGGATGATTAGCACGCGGTTCATTGCTCCACTGGTTGGTGAAGCTGGAGCTGAAGCTGTGACTGACTCCTACAGGTGGAGCCTCAGCCTCAGCATCAGTGTCTGTGTATTTGTTCAGCCTGCATCAGTACCAGCAGTTATGGTCATGCATCAGTGCTAATATCACAACATCATAAATACATACGTACACTTAAGTAGCATCAGTAACAGTCTATAGTTTGTCTGTTGTGGTTCCTTTGTGATGAATAACGTTTTTGGCACTTTTAATTAAATTGAGTTGATTCAGAGCAGCGACTCTCATCAGATGAAACAGCTGCTCACAGTAAAACATATTTTACTAATCCTGATGTTGTTCTGTGGTTCTCCTGTCAGAGACCGGTTCTGTTTCATTGAGGGTGTGTAGAAGCTTTGGGTCCAGTCTCTGAACCACTTCTCGTCTCAGTGTTAAGTTTCAACTTTCTGTCAATGCCGTTTCTTACTCTGTCTGTTGGTTCTTCACTGTTTAATGATGCGCTTTTATTCATAGAAGAATCAAAAAGCAACGTACTACAAATGAGCTGTGAGGCCTTTAATTATCTTTTATTTAAGCCCTTTTGTTTTTAAACTCACTGAGACGTTTTTCAACTTCACAGTTCACATGAAAACATGAAATCTAGGAACCTTGTACCAAACGTCTACATCTAGTGGACACAAGCAGCCTTAGCATCGTTAGCTCTGCATGCTAATCTCCATGCTTGCTTTCGAGTCTTCAGGAGTTGAACCTGGTGACTGCAGCCCAGCCTGTGTGAAGCCGGATCCACTCAAAGTACTGAGCCACCTGTGGACACAGCGTTCACATTCAGTCCACACTCTAAACTTGTGCTTCTACAGTTTTCTGAGGTGCGTTAGAACTGTTCCACCTGCGTGTAGACTCCAGGGAAGCCCGGCTGGCCACACCTCTCCCCCCAGCTGACCACGCCCCACAGGTAGGACACGCCCAGCTCGTCCTCACACACCAGAGGTCCTCCGCTGTCGCCCTGACAGGAGTCCACGTTTCCCTCCACATCCCCTGCACACACATCATCCTCACACCCTGGACCCCGCCTCCAGCTCGTCCAGGCGACACTCACCTGCACACATCATGCCGGGACGGAAGCGCTCCTTGTAGAACGCCTGGCAGCCCTCGATGAGGGACACGTTGGCCCACAGCAACGTCTGCGACCCTTTTCCCGCTGTGGACAGAGCGGAGGATGAGCTTCCGCGGCGGCGCTGCTGGCGCGGCTCTGCGTCGTCATGTCTGACCTGCGGTTCGGCCCCACCCGGAGATGCTGCAGGTGTGGTTGGGCTGGAACAGCTGCGTGGTCCAGGGCACGCAGATGGCGCTGACGGCCGGGTTGTCCTCCAGGCACTTCTCGGACCTGGGCAGGTTCTCCAGACGGATCAGGGCGATGTCGTTCTGGTAGTTGCTGCCGTTGTACCTGCAGACGAGTGGGTGTGAGCGCGCTGGGTCCCATCAGCCGTGGGTCGTGGGTGGACTCATACTTGGGGTGGATGAAAATCTCCTTCACTGGGACGATGTCAGTGGTTTTCTGAGCTGTTGATTTCTTCCACAGAGAAAACTTGACTCTGAAGGCGGACGGGTTGGGCCTGGTCCAGACACACGAGACCCACAAGCACAGTGGTCAACATGCACACAGCTGGACTGGGCCGACAGAACCTCTGTCTGGCGTTGGGCCGCTCTGACTGTGGACCTGGACCTACCTGACACAGTGGGCGGCTGTGATCACCCAGCAGCCGCCGATGTAGGCGCCGCCGCAGTCGATCTTCCTGCGCTCATCCAGAGCGATCTGCCACTGGATCTGGGTCTGAACAGAGGACCGTTTCACACAGTCATGGTGACGCGTGACGCACGGTTGCTGTGACTCACCGGTTTCGCAGGGACGCCTCCAATGACCCTCTTGACCCGTATGTGCTCGCCGCTGTCCACCGTGGTCTTGTTGGGGATTCCACAGTGTAACTGCGTCTCCAGGTGCCTCCTGCTGAGCCTGATCGCTGGAAACACGGGGAGTTCTGTGGACTCGGCACTGGTCCCAGTGGCGCCGGTCCACACCAGGACCAGGCGGTCGCTGGCTCAGTGTCATTTTCAGGGCAACGTACCTTCTTTGGGAGACGTGAACTCTGAAACCCAGAACAGAACAAATGTCAGGACCCGCCGTGCGCTGCCGGACCGGGTCGCCCGCGTTCACCCGCGTTCACCTGTGTTTGTGGGCGCCGACGTCTGCTCAGACTCTGAGGGTCCTGCGGAGCAGAAACAGGTCATGACCCACAGCCACAGGAGCAGGAACCATGCTTGTCTGCTACGAACCCGGGCCGCTCGGCGCCAGCTGGGGCGACTCGTCCTCCGCGTCCAGACAGTCCACCTGCCCGTCTCTGAGCGCGGTTCTGTGCACGCACACGCCGGTCCGGCAGCGGAACCCGCTGCTCCTGCACTCTGCAAAGAGTGGGCGGAGCCGTGAAGAGGGCGTGACCCGCCTCGTGGCGGTTGCATGTTCAGGTGCGCAGCTCACTCTTGCAGCACATCTCGTCGCTCCGGTCGCCACAGTCGTCGACGCCGTCACACGTCTGGTTCTTTGAGACGCACTTGTCGTTAGCGCATCTGAAGTCACACTTGTCTGAAACGCACAAAACACCACAAAGCTGGAAAAGCATCAGATGAGAAGGCTACAGAACCGGACCGGGCCTCAACCCGAGGCCGGATGGGGACACTCACCCTCAGGTCCAGTCCTTTGTTAGTTCTGAGGAGCGGGTGTGAGTTCAGGTCTGGAAACGACCCAGCACCAGTGTTTCTACTGAATCATGTAACCGTCATCACGTGAGTTGGGCCACGTTCACCTGAGCTGAGCCTCAGGTGTCGAGCCACTGACCTTTTGGCTTGGACGCGTCGTAGCAGGTGGTTCTGGCCGCGTGGACCGGGCCCCTGGTCGGGTCATGGATCACACACTCGGCCAGCGACCTCTCGAAGCCCTGGCAGCGCACGCTGACGCAGCTGCTGTTGGCGCTGGTGAAGCTGATGTTGGACGCTCCCCTGCACACAGAGCAGCAGCGGGTTCACGCAGGGTCACGCGGGTCGGGCCCATGGGCCGGCGCCGCCCGTCTTACAGCGGGTGCCCCTGCTGCCTGCAGAAGACGTTGGCAGCCGCCATGTCCCACAGCTCCCAGCAGACCAGCAGCCGCTGCCCCTCCGCGTGCAGCGCCTTGGACGGCATGAAGATCTGAACCGCTCCCGTGCTCCGCTCTGTGGAACTCTGGAACTTGGGGCTATTTTCTGCAGAGAGGAAAATGAAGACGATGAGCGCTCAGTCAGAGTGATGCAGGACTGAGGGGCTAAAAGTGTGACAGGGACCACGACCTTCACACGCGTCCCCAAAATGAGACATCTCAGATTTCTTGGAACGACAGGAGAGCGCCATCGCCTGAAGAGCAGGAAAAACGTTAGCGAAGCGTTAGCGTAGCGTTAGCGTAGCTACAAAGCTAATGGCTGAGCTGGAGGCCGGTACCAGGCAGTAGGACCGGTACTTCCACCCGTTGAGCCCACAGACTTGCGGCGTCCCGTCGATGGGACACATGTAGGGCTGTTTACAGCTGCAGCGTCCGTCCACGCAGCGCTCCCACGGCTGACAGAACACCAGGTCACAGGAGGCCCGGGTCCACCTGGTGAGAGAGACGGGTCACTGCTCCCTGCTCCTCATTCAGCCTGTTACTGTTATATGTCTGATGCTCCGGTTCTGGAGCCTGATCTCTTCCTGGGCTTTGCGTGGACTTGGATCCTGATTTGGTTTAACAGGTTTGTTCTGTGCTCATTTCCAACACAGGCCACGGATCCGCCTCCTGTGACCTCACACTGAACCACACACTTACTTCTTTGCCAGACACTCAGAGGAACCAAGGAACTCGTCCTCCTCGGCTTCTTCACTCGGCTGTGGGTTGTGACTCTGCTCCTCCGGCGCTTTGCTCTGGTTAAAACACAATGTGTGAACAGACACCTCAGTTCATCTAAAGGCTGAAGCGTAACGTGAAGCTACTGTTTGAGCTCCTCTGATCCTGCAGCTCTAACTGCAGACATCATCATCTGTTGCTGGCTCAGATCCATTATAAACCTGCTCTCTCTCCATCCGGTAGGACTCACCGGGTCACAGCGAGCGGTGAGCAGACACAGCAGCACAGCGGCTCCGGCTGCTCGCATCCTGAGCGTCTTCATGCGACCGTCTGAGCTCCACGCGCTGCAGCCTGTGGTTCACGGTCCGACGGTCTCTGACCGTCGTCAATCATTAGCTGGAACCTGGGGAGGGTCTGCGCTGTTTGTTCTGTGATTCCAGGAATCACTGAATCAAACACGCAGAGCGGGTCAGAGGTCAGGTCTGAACCAAACTCCTCATGAACGGCGTGAACAGCAGCTTCACGGCTTCATTTTACAGCTGCATCAGACTCAACAGGACGATGTCGCTGGACGTTATGACGCGTTGTCTGCTGAGAAAACAGCTTGAATGAAGAAACCACTGCATCAGACCAGCGTTTCAACATCATGTTTACGCAGCGAAGCGCAGCCTGTTTGTTTAAGTTTTCCACACACTGAATCTGGGGAACTTCATGTTCGAGCCTCCGTCACTCAGACCTGCAGACACTGGATCTTCTCTGTCTGTGAGGCCGTCACGGTCATAGTTCAGGACTCGGACCGGTTCTTCTGCTGGTTCATTGAAACTCACTCTATTAAAGAGGACGTCAGCACAGTGATGGTGATAGAACAAACATGACGAGCAGACTTTCAACATCTGTGTGTGAAGGGAGCTGACGAAACCAGTCACTGATAAAGGTTTAAACAGTGAAATCAGTCAGAACCAGGAGAAAAACCTTCACAAACTGCTTTCACTGAACAGAGCTACAAAGTAAACTCTGTAGGATTCCATTAATTTAGATGTGAGTCACATCCAGTACCGTCGTTGATCATGGAGGCCAGAACCAGAACCGCTGCTGAGCAGATGATGTGTGACGTCGTCGTCGTGACGGGTTATATGAAGTTATGTTAATGTTATGTTGCTGTGTGATGTTATATTGTTACAGTATGTGATGTGATGTTGCACCTTGGAACCAAGGAAACGGTTCGTTTTACTGCTCTTTTCACAATGACTTGACTGACAGAAAATAACAGATGGGATATGAAAAACAAGGCTACAGCATCAAACACATAAATGTGACAGATGAAAATGGGTCAAATATAAAACCTGCCTGAGACTCATCAGGCCCGGTTTCCCTCACAGCCCTGAGAGCAGAGCCGACCCAGAAGGTTCCGGGGCAGAGGTCTGTTACGCGTCAGCTGCTCGAGGCCGACGCGCCCCCTGGAGGCTGCTGTCTGTACTGCAGCGCCCCGTGGCTGACGCTGGTCACTGCTCTCATTATTATTATAGGTGTTAGTTTTATTTAAGGTGGAACCCAAAACAGAGGCTCAGAGACCTTTAACCCACTGTGTTCTAAGTGAAACCAGCTTCAACATCATCCTCTGCTGTCACTTCCTGCTACTGATGAATCCATCATTTCATTATGAGTCAATGAGACAAAGAACAAACAACACGCATCCTCCTTTATTGATCAAACCTGAAGCAACGTCTCAGGAAAACACAACATGCAGATCACACCTGAACCACTGACGCGTAGAAGCAGCTCAGACCAAAGTCCAGAACCGGCTCCGTCTGAGCCGACACTCGATACCCAGAGATCAGCGCTGAGAAACGGGTCTAAAGAGGTCATTTCACTTTTGTCATTTATTTATTATTTGTCAATAATAATATTCTGTAAATAGTAAATATATATAACATGAGTAAATGTTGATAGACTTCAGACTTTACTTAAAGGTTTTACTAAAGGTCTTTACTTAATAATAACTGCCCTTTATTGATCCCACAGTGGGACATTAACCTCCTCCCTGACGGAGCAGTGGGAGCTTGTGTGACGTGTGTTACACTGATGGGTTTGTGTAACGCTCTTAGTTCAGATCATTATTATTATGAGACAAGGAGGAGGAGC